>NW_024081547.1:544239-766823 GCF_003009895.1 Hyaena hyaena | reverse complement strand
GCCCGCAGGGTGTTCTAAGCCGGAGTCCGGTTAGAAGGTTCTCTCAGTGGATTCTGCTTCTTTTTTCTCCCAATCTCTCAGGTTTTGTAAGGTTTCCAATGTCTTCGGATCTTTTCTGTGTGATGTATGGGCGCGAGTGCAAGTACGGAGCTCCTTACTTCTCCGCCATCTTGCCCTCTCCTCCCCACTAGCTTTTTAAACAGTTGGTGGGACTCACTAGTGAATTGATCCATTCCTATGAAAATCTTTGTAAGAATTTTTTCAGTCCAATTTCTTTATGTATAGAGGGATATTCAAGTTATCTATTTCTTCTTGCATGGACATTAAGAAGATTGTGTCTTGCAAGGAATTTTCTCATTTCATATAAATCTTCAAATTTATGGGCATAAATCTATTTATATTCCACTGCTGTTCCTTTAATATCTCTGGAATCTGTAGTGTTGTCATCTGTCTAACTCCAGATAATGGGAATTTGTATCTCCTTTTATTTCTGATTAGTGGGCTAGAGATTTATCAATTTTTAAAACCTTCCTACCCAACATCTGCTTTTGATTTTATTAATTTTCTCCATTTTCCTTTTTTCTATTTTATTTCTGCTTTGGTTTTTATCTGTGTTAGTTTTCTATTGCTGCATAAAAAATTACCTTAAATTTAACAGCTTAAACCAACACAACTTTATCATTGAAGATATTCCATGGATCAGAAGTCAGGGGATGGGTTTACTGGATCCTCTGTTCAAATTTCACTAGACTGCAATCAGGGCATAAGCTGAGGCTGTGATCTCATCTGATGCTTGAGTCCTGGACCAAGCCCATCATGCTATTGACACAATTCAGTTCCTTGGGGTCGTAGTCTCCCTTTTCTTTCTAGTTGTTGACCTCAGATCACTCAGCAGCTACATTCATGCTAAATGGAATTTAGTTGCAGTTTGCAACATGGCTCTTTGCTTTCTTCAAGGACAGCAAGAATATCTTTCTGATGTCTCACCTTCTTTTAAGAGCTCACCTGATTAGGTCAGGCCCACCAAAATGGATGTTTTGTTTTGTTTTTTAAATGAACTCACTGTCAACTGAGTAGTACCTAATAACACATGCAAAACTCCTTTGCCATCCTGGAAGTGATATCCTAATTCATTCACAGATCTTGCCCATACTCAAAAGGAGAGTATTTTTACAGGGTGTGTATTCTAAGGTGAAGGAGTGTTGGAGGACACCTTAATTTCTGCTTGCCATATGATCATTTCCTTTTTAATTCTTACTTCAGATTTCATTGGATTTTCTACTTTCTTAAGGTAAAATTTGAGATAATTAATATGAGACCTTCATTCTTTTCAAAATAGCACTATAAATTTACCACAACAGACTGCTGTGGCAACACTGAACAAATCTTTGTATCTTTTTTTTGTTGTTGGAAGTATAGTTGATGTACAATATTATATTCATTCCAGGCATACAACACAGTGTTTCAACATTTTATACATTATGAAATAATTACCACAAGTCTATGTACCATCTGTTACCATACATAGTATGGTACAATATTATTGACTATACTCCCTATGCTGGACTTTATATCCCTGTGACTTATTTATTTTATAGATGGAAAGTCTGTACATCACTTTCACCTATTTTTCTTATCCCCCAACCCCTCCTCTCTGGCAACCACCAGTTTCTTTGTCAGATCTTGATATCTTGTATTTTTGTTTTTATTCACTTCAAAATACTTTTATTTACTCTTGACCCATGCCTTACTTAGAAGTGTGTTACTTAGTTTCCAAATATTTGAAGATTTTCCAGAGATCTTTCTGCAGTAGATTTTTAATCCAATTCTATTATGATCACAGAACATACTTTGTAGGACTTGGATCTGTTGATTTTAACTTATTGAGACTTGTTTTATGACTCAAAATATTGTTTGTCTTGGTAAGCATTATGATGTTCTTGTGCACTTGAAAAGAATGTGTATATGGTTGTTGTTGGATAGAATGTCCTTTAAATATTGATTAGGTCAAATTGTTTACTGGTTGATAAAATCATCTACATCCATATGATTTCCTATTAGTTCCATCAGTTATTGAAAAGGAGATATAGAAACCACCACCTATAATTGTGGGTTTGTCAATTTTTCCTTGCAGATCTGAGTTACCACTTCTTGTATTTTGAAGCTTTGCTGTTAAATATATAAACACTCAGGATTGTTATGTCTTCTTGATGAATTGGTCTTTTGGGTTTAACTCCATATTTGATACAAAACAGACTCCTTTACCTAATTCCTCATATATTTCAATGTCCCACCACATGACTACTGTGTAGTTATAACTGTTCGTATGCCAGTGATTGAGTTAGCTGCGTCAAAGCAGAGAAAAAACTGGGTAAAGAAGACACCTTGGGTTCCAGGGCCATTAAAGTATAATCTCCCCTGGGAGACACCCTGAGATGTGAAAGCTTAGTGCTTAAATCCAACACCAGTAGGAAGAAAACCAGCATTTATTAAGCACCTACTGTGCTGTAAACACTTTTACTTTACTTTTACTATCACTTCTCCTCCCTCTCCTCCTCCCCCTCCTCCTCTGACCAATATCAATAATTTATTGATCATTTTCTTATTTGCCAAGCAAACGTGCCATGCACTTTGAATGGGCAGTCTGTTTTAATCTTTACAGCAATTCCGTGAAATATGTCTTAATTAATTCCATTTTACAAACAAACAAACAAAAAAGGAACAATCAAGTCTCATTGAACTTAATGGATTTATTAAGGACCACTCAGTTTGTTAAGTGGAAGCCACACCCCTGTGGAGTCAGAAGAATTCTACAGTAGTTTGTCCAAGATTCCCTTTTCTGGTTTATTCCATCAAACACTAGCCTAATACTAGTTGCAGATACAACTAAATACAGTAAAGCCTTGTGAGGAACTTGTTCCTCAAGACAAGCCAACATTTCTTTTTTTTTTTTTTTTAATGTTTTATTTATTTTTAGGAGAGAGAGAGACAGCGTGAGCAGGGGAGGGTCAGAGAGAGAGAGAGTCACAGACTGAAACAGGCTCCAGACTCTGAGCTGGCAGTCAGCACAGAGCCCGACGTGGGGCTCGAACCCACGAACCACGAGATCATGACCCAAGCGAAAGTCGGATGCTTAACCGACTAAGCCACCCAGGTGCCCCACAAGCCAACATCTCTAATAACTTTTAACTTGATAAATGAGCAGTGTCTTGCAATATGAGTAGCATGTGACACGGAACATCACATGATCACCACTGAACCAATGGTCCTCTCTCTCTCTCTCTCTCTCTGCGGGATTGTGGGTGATCGTCTCCCATGCTTGGATGCTCAGTCTCAGGCCTTGATATTTGGCAGAAATCAGTGATTTTTTTCAGGGCGTTGGAAGGTGCCCATAATTGGCAGTAATGTATTTTTTTGTCACTTCAAAGCACCAATGGACAGTCCTTTTTCTATACAAGAGTAAGCTTAGGAATGCTTTGCTTCATTCTAAGTCATTGGATTGGTTCTTGTTAAAGTTGCACGAGAAAAGAAAGACTCTATTGAGCCAAGAGATAACAGTGATTCCATTAGTGATAGTGAAAGTCATCCTACACAATAACCCTCCTTTCTCGTCTCTCTCACACCAGCCACGAAGGTTTCAAAAAGGTAAGTGCGGATTAATTTGCTTATTTTTCTTTATATTTTGTATTATAGTACAGTATTATAATCATTTTTATAGGAATATTTTAGGGTTGTGGGATGAATCATCTGACTTTCCATTATTTCTTATGGGGAAATTCAATTTGATATACACGTGCTTCAGATTACAAGCATGTTTCCAGAACGAATTACTCTTGCAAACTGAGGTTTTACTAGTTGACTTTATGATGGAATGACCATGCTGGACTATTCAGGTGGCCTGAATGGCATCTCTTGATCCTTAAAAGCAGAAGAGGGAGACAGAAGAGCCCATCAGAGAAGGGGATGTAAGGAGGCCAGAGCGATTTGAAGCAAGAGGAGAACTCAGTCTGCCATTGCTGTCTTTGAAGATGAAAGAGGGGGACTGTGAGCCATGGGATTGGTGGCCTCTGGAAGCCGAGAATGGCTGCTGATCAACAGCAAAGAAATGGAAATCTCAGTGCCACGATGTAGAACTGAACTGCCAACGACCTGCGTGGCTCAGAAGCAGCTCACCCCCAGAGCCTCCAGGAGGGAACTCAGTCCTGCTGACTCCTTGATTTGGGGCCTGTTAGCCCCAGAGCAGAGAAGCAGCTGAGCCACCCACCCTGTGACATGTCTTCCAACGTCCAAACTGCAAGATAAGTGGGCGTTGTGCTTAGCCACTAAGCTTGTGGTATGTGTTAGAGCAGAAATAAGAAGGGGGATAGAATGACTGCTCCTCCACTGGCAGGACTCACAGCTGCACACAGAGCCTATAACAGAGCCATGATCTCCAGGTTCCTGAGTTCAAGCCCCAACTTGGGTTCCATGCCGACAGTGTGGAGCCCAGAGCCTGGAGCGTGCTTCGGATTCTGTGTCTCCCTCTCTCTCTGCCCCTCCCCTGCTGGCACTCTGTCTCTCTCTCTCTCAAAAATAAATAAACATTAAAAAAATACCAAGCAGCCTGAAAACTTGACTAATGTTCTCTCTCATGATATAAACATCCTCATAGCACATTTGGTGCACTATGGAGCAGAGGTCATTTTCATCCTGAACATTTATATCGGGGGAGGGGGGTGATAGACAGCCACTGTAGTGGATTTCATCAAGAATGGTGCCTACCATCCTAGCCCATGTGAAAGCTGATTTTCCTGTATTGGTGTGATGTTTGCTAGCACATACAAAGCTATTTTTTTCTTCTTTGGTAGAGATGAAGTGGCGGCTGCTGGCACTGTTTGGAGAGCCAGGTGATGACAGCTCTTTCATTGTCCAGAGGACTTGGCTTCCACTTGGACTTCCGGTTGGAATTTCAGAAATAGCTCTCCAAACATTAGCTATAAGGTGACATACTTTAAAAACATTTTTTAAATGTTCATTTTATTTTTGAGAGAGAGAGAGAGTCAGAGCATGAGCCGGCTAGGGGCAGAGAAAGAGATGAGGACACAGAATCCAAAGCAGGCTCCAGGCTCAGAGCTGTCAGCACAGGGCCCAACACGGGGCTCAAACTCAGAAACCTGGAGTTCATGACCTGAGCTGAAGTCAGAGGCTTAACCGACTGAGCCATGGAGGGGCCTCTATAAGGTGACATACTTTAAACAGAAAGACAAGGGAAACTATGTTTTGTGTATCTGCAACTGTGTGTTCTATTGCATCCATTCTTTTTCTTTGCTTTGCTTTTTCCCTTCGGTGTTTGTGAAAGTCCGTGTTTCCAGACTCTAGGCAGCTTGTTTGTGCATGTATTTCTTAGAAGATCTAGGGAAAATAATTGTGTATTATGCTGTTAGTAAGAGTCCAAGTCACTGTATTGCTTCTCTTTTCTCTTTCATTGGCTCCTTGTCTCTATATCCCTCCATTCAGAGAGAACAAAGAAAGAATGGCTAAGTCAGGTATTTTAAACATTATGACATTTTCCTTCTAATTAACAGATTTTCCTGCAGTAGGCATGTGCCATCTACCAATTTCTAGAAAATGAGTTTTGATACTTTGGCTAGAATTCATAGAAGTTGTTATCTTGTTTTCTACAACCTTGTAGCTCTTAACTAACCATCTTCACAAAAGTTATTTCATATCCTTGTAAAATAGAATGTACTGTTGTTTCTTTTTTTTTTAAAGTTTTTATTTATTTAAGTAATCTCTACACCCAATCTGGGGCTTGAACTCATGACCCTGAGGTCAAGAGTTGTGTGTTCTTCTGGCTGAGCCAGCCAGGCACCTCTCTTTAAAAAAAAAAAATAGAGCTATAGTATATATAGTGATTTCTCCACAATTGTTTACATATTGACTCATACCAAATGTTAATGAAAATATGGTATTGGAGCCTCACATAAAACATTGTTGACAATACACTAGAAGATTCTGAATGACTAAGAACAAGATGTCACAGACTTCTCATGCAGTGCCCTCTACCCCTTCATATTCGTTAATCTTAATTTGTCTTACTTCCCACATTTCATGATCTTCGTAGGTGCCTAGCTGAAAATTTGGGGATATCTCATCTTGGATGTGAAGAGTAATACTTTAGAAATACATCACCTTTGCCCAGTAACATGAAGCACATTTAATGGATCATCAGTGTCTTAGGCTGAAATAAGAATCATTTAAAAAAATCTCAGGGATGATTATGGCACCCTCAAAATACGTCCAACAGGAAGGTGGCTAAGGAAGGAGCCTGTTCTGTGAGTTGGCCCAAGATTCCTGTCCTCAGTCGAATGCAGACCATTTGGAAACTGATGGAATTGCAAGGCCCAGTTGATAGCACAGTGAGTTCTGGAATGGGGTGGCCAGGATTTTCCAGCAGGTCAGAGATATTCTTCCCTTTCCATCCAACCCAATTTACGAGTGACATAATACAAAAAGCCTGGCAGTCATCAGGGCCTGGAAGCCAGATTTCTGGCAAGATGGTTTGTCTGCACATTAAAAGTCAGTAGCAGCATCAAACCTCCTGGTCTGGATGTCTTTTGTTTAGACTTTTTTTGGTTTCTTTTGCCTCAAGATGAAAAGAAAGAAAACTCTGCCTGAACATAGCTTAGAGTTTGGCAATAAAATCTCTAACTCTGAAAATAATAGTGCTTTTAGCTCTTATAACTCTGACCTAATGAAATCCAGAATGACATGAAAGTTAATAAGAAAAAGGTGGTAGAGGTAAGGCTTGGCTGCAAAGAAAAACTGAATTTATCTCTTTTACCTCCCCACACTTCCTAACTATACTAGATCTCAGACACAAGATTGAGAAGACATTCGGGTGTGGTATGGGAAAAAGCTGGGAGTTAGTTCTACTCAAGAGAATGGATTTAATTAATTGTTACAATGCATTGTCATTTTTACTTTTCTTTGAAGTGATTCTCAAGGTGGGATTTCGAAGTTTGGGCGCTTGGAGTTTCTATGGATTTTTCAAGGAATTCATGAGGTTCAAACTTCATAAGGAGCCTGGGTGGCTCAGTTGGTTAAGCATGCAACTTGGGCTCACGTCATGATCTCACAGTCTGTGAGTCTAAGCCCCACACTGGGCTCTGTGCTGACAGCTCAGAGCATGGAGCCTGCTTTGGATTCTGTGACTCCCTCTCTCTCTGACCCTCCCCCACTTGTGCGCGCGTGCTCTCTCTCTAAAATATAAATAAACATTAAAAAAATTTTAGACTTCATAATAAAATTAAAATTTTATTTGCTTTTTAAACTATGTTGACTTTTGTATTTAAAGATGAAAAGAATGAAAACAAACAAACAAACAAATAAATAAAAATAAGAGGGTACCTGGGTGGCTCAGTTGGTTTAGCATTTGAATCCTGATCTCAGCTCAGGTCTTGATCTCAGGGTAGTGAATTCAAGCCCTGTGATGGATGCAGAGCCTTCTTAAAAAATAAAAACTAAATAAAGATGAGAAGAAATGTCAGCACCTTAGCAGAAATTAAGGTAATGGTGAAAAACGGTCCTGTCATTGCACCATTCACTGCCGCACAGTTTAAGTGGGAATGTCAGTTTCACCTCGGAATGTCATTGGCAAAATTATTAACTGTATGGAATTTTGGCTCTGAATAAATTTAATTTCTTTTTAAATTTGAGTAGAGTTGACATACAATGTGACATTAGTGTCAGGTGGACAACCTAGCGATTCAACTTCTGTAAGCATCATACTCTGCTCAACACAAGTCTAGCTACTGTCTGTCGCCATATGGCACTCTAAGTCTTTCTAACGTTGGTGTGGAGAGATGGGAAGTGCCCGCACCGCCTGCTCCAGGAGGGTGCACGCCTGCGCAGAAGCACTCGTGAGATTACTTCCGTTGCGCACGATGCAATTGCCGCCGAAAGAACAACTGGAAACCTTCAGTTTCTCAGGGTTGGGTTTTGGCCAAACCTTTTCTCAAAAATGAAGTGAGTCTGTTACCTTACAGAAAACAACAAATGGCATTTGTTGCGATGATTGAAGTTTCAAGTGAAATTTAGAATTCTTGAAAACTCATAGTAGCCACTGTGAGCCTGACCTCAATTTTAAAGAATTTATGTGAGATTTGTAATGAAGATATCAACTGTGAGTGCTTCATATTGTGTGATAAAATGCAACAACATTTCTAAATCAGCATAACTCTGAGTCAATATTTTCTTTTTTAATTTATGTTTTATTTTTGTAATGTTTATTTATTTTTAGAGAGAGAAACAGAGCACGAGTGGGAGAGCAGCAGAGAGAGAGGGAAACACAGAGGCTCCAGGCTCTGAACTGTCACAGCACAGAGTCCTTTGCGGGGCTTGAGCTCATGAACCACAAGATCATGACCTGAGCCGAAGTCCAATGCTTAACCAATTGAGCTACCCACATATCCCTCTGAGTCAATATTTTCTAGATGATGGATGTGTGATATAATAAAATCACATATGGATAAATGATCCATTCCAAGTGAAAGATAGACCAATTATTCTGTAACAAATTTATTTCATCAGTATGATCACAGATTCCATGCAGCAATTAAACTTTAGAAAATTACCATTTGTCAAGCTTTGGTGCACTGTCAATGAAAAATACCTGTGATAATCTGGAAAAACAACTAAAGTACCAAAATAATCTTTTATTTTCCAAATACATCATACATCTCTGTGAGGCTGGATTTTGTTCATCTTAAACAACATTTTACAACATTTTGAATCTGGAAACAGATATGAAAATCCAGCTTCCTCTATCAAGCACAAGGAAGGGGGAGCCATAGAGAATAGGGTGATCTTACTGAGTGAGGCTATGACTCTGAGGAGGGCAAAACCACAGGACTTCACAGAGAGGGAGTTCCAGGAAGAAAGAGGTTCACACGAGCTCTGGGGATCTTTGCCCTTGAGCCTTTAGCTGAGTATGTATGAATCACTACATGAAAATAAGGAAAATACCCAGTGCTGGGGAAAGACCCACCCAAAAGGAAAGGAGGAAATGAAGCTGGAGCACACACCAGGTGGGAATATTTCCTGTTCCCTGCAGCCAGAGTGGAACACCTCATAATTCATAAGGCATTGGTTAGAGTGCTCAGAAGTCCACACGGAACACTTACCAAAACGGAGTATATTCCGGGCCATGAAACAAATCCCCAAAATTCAAAAAGATCCAAGTCATACAAAGTATGTTCCTTGACCACAATGAAAATAATTTAAAGGTCAATAACAGAAAAATACCTGGAAAATCCCCAAATATTTGGAAGCTAAGTAGCATACCAAGTAGTCCATGGAAAAGGGGAGATATGTAGGGGTGGGGAGATAGGAGGTATTTTGAATTTAATGAAAATGCAATTTAATGAAATAAAATATTGTATTCAGACTAATAATGAAAAAAAGGGGAGTAGAAAAAAATTACCAACTTCAGAAATCAGATAGGTGACATCACAATAGATTATACAGATGTTGAAAAAATAATGAGACATATATGAACAACTTTAAGACAAAAAAAATCAATAATGTAGATGAAATGGACAATTCCTTGAAAGAAGGAACCTAACACAGCTTGCTCAAGAAGAAATTGTGAAACTGTATTCCACTATATTTATTAATATACTTGAAAAGTCAACTTAATGCCCAGATGTTTTTACTGGCAAATTCTATCAAGCATTTAAGGAATAAATAGTAGCAATGATAGACAAACTCTTCCAAAGAAATGAAAGTTAGAGGCAATATTTATCCCAACTCATTCTGTGAGGTCAGAATTACTTTGATTCTAAAAACAAAGATATTGAAACAAATGAAAACTATAGATAAATATCCTTCATAAACATAAATACTAAAAAACTAACAAAAATCACAGGACATAAATGTGAACTATATATAAAATGATAGTGGATAGAATAAAAAATGAGGTAAATCTGACAAAAGATATGCCAGACTTACACACGAAAGACTATACACCATTACTGAGAAAAGCTAAAGATACAAATATATGGGGAGGTCTATAAGTGTGTAGATCAAGGTTCAATATGATTAAGAGTCGGTTCTCCCCATACTGATTTATAGAAGTAATGCAACCCTGATCACAATCCCGGCATACTTTTTTTTCCTGTGGAAATCAAAATGCTGATTCTAAAATTCCCAATGACAGGCAAAAGGCCTAAGGTAGTCAAACAACTTTGTAGAAATGGACATTATTCAAGGACTTACATTTTCCAACTTTCAATCTTAATATAGAGCTACAGTAATCAATTCAGTATGCTATTGGCATGAAGATTTGTCTTAAATAGATTAATGAAATAGAATACAGAGTCTGGAAATAGACCCACACGTATATATCAATTCATTTTTATCAAAGGTACAAAGACAATTTGGTGGGAAAAGAATGACTTATCCAGTAAATTGTACTGTGATAAGTGGATATCATGTGTAAAAAAAATATAATCTAAAATTCACACCATGTGCAATTATGAATTCAAAATGTAAAAGCCTAAACTCTAAAATTTCTAGAAGAAAACATAGGGCTAAATCTTTGTGACGTGAGATAAGGCAAAGATATTTATGGATATATGTTGTTATTTTTCTTGGGTAAATACCTAGAGTAGGATATTTGAGTCACATGGTATGTTCTGAATTACATATGTATGTTTAACTTTTAAGCAATTACTGAAGAATGGTGTAAATACATTATAAATTTCTAGAATTGGTTTATACTATTCTTTTGATTAATGCACTGACAACAATTTTGAGAGTGGCGTTTCAGAACATGTTGGAGTTCTGAAGATCTGCAGAGGGTTTCCTTCAAGACTACAGCTCAGCAGTTACCCCCAGCAGCAGAAAATGGTCCAGATGGGTGTTCTCCTCCTCTCAGCCACACTGGCAGAGACCAAGGAACCTGGAAGGCAGGCCCAGTGACTACACTCCCTCCTTACAGGCACTAGGAATTCCAAGGAAGCTTCTTCTGACCCTGAGGATGGCACCATCAGGAAATGAGCATGAGCCCTGCCAGCACCTAGCATCCTGGAGTGCTGGAAAGTTCTTTCCATCTGTACCTCATGTGTCCTACCTAACAACAACAGGCCAAGAAAAATATGTTGTCCCTGAATATGGCACCACATGGAATAAAGCAGGTGCCCCAGTGGGGACACTGAATGATATGACAAGTATTCTGAAAACTAATTGTCGTGGAATCACAGCCCACCAAAGAAAGCCAGAATCTACCCACTAAACGTAAACAGAGAGAATGCATGCTAAAATAGAGGAGTTAAATAAGATCTACACTCTCCTAAAATAATACCTGAAAAGGTCCAGGATCCAATAAAAATCACTAGTTTTAACAAGAATGAAGAAAATACTGGCTCTCTAAAAATAAAGTATTAATTAAAAAAATCATAATACTGTAATGAGATGTTAAAATGATCTGACAAGAATTTGAAAGCAGTGATCATAAAAAATGTCTCCAAAAGCAAGTATAAAATATAAAGTAAGAGCAAAGAAATATTAGTTATAAAAGAGAACCAAATGGAAGTTACAGGAAGTGAAAAGTACAGTAACCAAAATTAAAAGCTCACTGGATGGGCTCAAAAGTAGACTGAGATGAGAGAGGAAATACTTAGTGAACTTGAGGATGGATCAATATAATTTATTCAATCAAACAGAAGGAAGTATACTGTAAGAAAGCAAAGATTTTCAGGCAGTTGTGGACAATAACAAAAGATCTATTGCAGATTATATAGTCTGAAGCCCAGAAGGAGAAGAGAAAGAGTGTGAGACTAAAAAAATATTCGAGTAAGCACTGGCCAGAAACTTTCAAAATTCAAATTGAGCAAAAGAGACAAACCTACAGATTCAAGAAGTTGAATGAAACAAAACAAGACATACCAAAAGAAGTCTAGGCCAAGATATATCATGATTAAACTTCTGAAAATGAAAGACCAAGAATGCATCTTAGAAGGAGCCAGACAGAAATGATGCATTACCTATGGGGGAGCAATTTGAATTAGAGTTGGTAACTCTGAAATTATGGAAGCCAGAAAGAAAGAGCAAAACATTTTTCAAGTCCTGGACAACGTACTGTCAATGGCAGAATTTAATTCCAGTAAAACAATGAAAGGCTGAAGAGAAAATAAAGATACCCTCAGACAAAGGAAAGAGAATTTTCCACTAGCAGACCAACCTTTAAGGAATGGCTCAAAGAAATTCTCCATACAGAAAAGGTATGATAACATCAGAAGGCTTGGGACCTCAGAAAGGAAAGAGCAACAGCGGTATGAAAACAGGATAAATATAATAGAGTATCATTACTCTCATGATTTTCTGAAATATATTTGGTGGTTGAAGCAGAAATTATAACACTGTCTGATGTTGGGTTCCATATATGTAGAGGAAATCCTTGATACAATTATATTAATAATGCTGAGGGTCAAAGGACATAAATGGAGCTAAGATTTCAATAATTCACTCAAAGTTGTAAAACATCTATACCATCTATCTAGGCTGTGATAGGTTCTATATGCATATTGTAACATGTAGAGAAACCACTGAGAAATTATGCAGAGCGAAGCAACATGCTCAAAATCAGTATGAATAAAACATGAAAGAAGTCTTCAAAATGTTCAAGTGATTCACAGGAAGGCAGGGAAAGAAAAACAGAGGAAACAAACAGAAAATATAAACTTAAGCCAACACTCAAGTTTAGAAGCTGAGGACAAACCCCCAGCAGTACCCACAAGAAATCACCAATCAGCAACTTAAAGAAATGGGAAAATTCCTCAAAAATCACAAGCTACCAAAACTCAACCAACATGAAATAGATGATCTGAATAACACTACAAATATTGATTTGTAATTTAAATTAAATGATAATGTTTCTGAAGAAGAAAAAGCCAGGGCCAGATAGGTTCACTGAAGAGTTCTACCAACGTATGAAAAAGAATGAGCACCTTTCATATAATCTCTTTCTGAAAATATAAACAGAGGTAATATTTTTCCAACAATTTTATGAAGTTAGTATTAATCTGATACCAAAATTTAATGAAACAATAACAAAACAACCCAAATATTAAAACTATAGACAAATATTTTTCATGAATTTAGACACAGAAATTTTACAGGTTTGGGATACACATTTGCAAATCACATATCTGACAGAGGACCTCTGTCTAGAATACATAAAAATTAATCATAATTCAATTATAAGAACACAATCCAACAAAATATGGGCAGAAGATTTAAATCAATATTTCACCAAAGAAGGCATACAGATGTCAAATACACACACGATAAAATGATCAATTTTTTTAGTTATCATGGAGATGTAAATCAAAACCACAATGAAATATTGTACATATCTATTAGAATGTCTAAAACCAAAAGACAGACCTTACTATGTGTTGACAAGGATATGCCACAATTGGAACTCCCATAACACCACAGATGGAAATGAAAAATGGCATACCACTTTGGAAACAAATTTGGAGGTCTCTTAAATAATTGCACATACACCTACTATAGAGCCAGCTGTTTCATTGTTAGGTCTTTTCTCAAGATTAATGTAGACAAATGCCCATTTGGGACTTGTGCGTAAATACTCTTAGAAGCTTTATTTGTAATAGCCAATATCTGGAAACTATCTAACAAATAAATGTATAAATAAATTGTGTATGCTTACGATGGAATGAACTATTGTTCCACACACATGTTTGAATCTTAAAATAATCATACTGACTGAAGAAAGCCAGACCAAAAAGAACACATATACTGATCCCATTTATGTAAAATTCTAGGAAATGCAAACTAATGTATAGGGACAGAAAGTAGATCATGTTTGCCTTGGACAGAGTGCAGGCAACAGAATGACTGGAAGCCAGGAATTATAAAAAGTTGGGAGGAAACTTTGGGGGATGATGAAATTCTTCATTCTTTTGCTTGTGGTGGTGGTTTTATGCAAACATACACATGGCAAAACTTTCCAAAATGTACAGTCTAAATACTTCATAGATGCCAATTATCCCTCTTTAAAAATGATTTAAAAACAGCAAAATAAGGGGCACCTGGGTGACTCAGTTGGGTAAGCCTCTGGCTTTGGCTCAGGTCATGATCTCACAGCTTGTGAGTTTGAGCCCCAGTTCAGCCTCTGTGCTGACAGCTCTGAGCCTGGAGCCTGCTTTGGATTCTGTCTCCCTTTCTCTCTCCCCCTCCCCTGCTTAAGCTGGGTCTCTCTCTGTCTCTCAAAAATAAATAAACATTGAAAAACAATTTTAAAAAGAAACCGCAAAAATGAAGTTTATACACTGCAATTTAAGACTTCAGGTGTTGAGGAGTCCCCGGTGAAAACCACATCAAGGGGGTGAACCTAGAAGTGGATCTATCAAGGCAATTGTAGGTGAATGTACAGTAATTGTAAAGTTAGTTATTGGATAGGTTGTTGTAGTGGACATTAAATCTTCCAAGGTACAGGCAGGAGTTAGGGTATAGCTTGAGATTGTGGTTAGAGGGAGATTACCAAGTGACAACGGCGAGAAAGTTTGGTTATAGCTGCTTTGCGTTCAGAGGATGCAAGGAAGGCTAGTGAGAGAGTACTAGAACACACACAGCAGTGAAGAGGCAGGAAAATGTGAGTTGACAGTGTACACCCACTGTATTGTGGGTGCAAGTGGATGAAGCAAGTGGATAGAAAGGGTGTTTCCTCAAAAACGCAGTACTGTAAGAGAGTTGGTTTATAATCGGCGGTTCCAGAATGAACACTGGAAAGACGGGGGAGGGGGCTGGGTTCATCAGCATAAGGAGGCTCAGAAAGTATGGTAGGAGAGTATGGTATAGATGAGGCTCTGTGGAGGATAGGGGTGGGATGGGGAGAGAAGGTGGGGGTGAGAAGTCCTGGAAGAAGTGGTTGACACCATATATCCCGAATGTCAGCACAGGTTTCTTTGGAGACAGAAATGACTCAAGGTCCCAGGCTGATGTCCACAGAAGATGAGGGCTACTGTAAAATATACAGAGGGTTTCTGTGGCCAGTTGTGGGCATGATTGCTTCGTGGTGTTTGGGCCACCCAAAGAGCAAAGACTGATGAGCAAGAGTCTGAGGTCTGTCAGTGTAATGGCCTCTTAAATTCTCCTCCACACACAGAAAGTTCCTATAAATGATAACTGCCATGATTTTGTATTAATACCAAGATGGACTCTTTCTAAAAGATTATTGTTATTACAATCCGCATTAGAAGTGTTTGTGTTCAGGGAGTTGGTATTAACCTAAATTGGGATATAGAAAGAACTTTGGCAAAATTATGTTCTATAAATCCAAATATCCTTTTGCCACCAAAAAATCTGCATGATACGTACACATTAATTACATGAGTATGTTTCAAAGTAATCTACATGTAGAGATGTTTACCAGGTATGTATTTGATGTGGGGGTTTCAGATCAATCATATTATCTTCAATTTAAATTTTTTTTAACGTCTTATTTATTTCTAGGAGAGAGAGAGAGAGAGAGAGAGAGAGAGACAGCGTGAGCAGGGGAGGGTCAGAGATAGAGGGAGTCACAGACTCTGAAACAGGCTCCAGGCTCTGAGCTGGCAGTCAGCACAGAGCCCGACGCGGGGCTCGAACCCACGAACCGCGAGATCATGACCCAAGCGAAAATCGGACGCTTAACCGACTAAGCCACCTAGGCGCCCCATATTATCTTCAATTTAAACTAGCAACCACTCTTAACTATGGCATTCCAGACCTTATAGGTACAGACCTTTGAAATAACACTTAGGTCAGCAGACTTTTCAAATTTATAGACAAACATTTCAGATAAGCCAGCCCTGCCAAGCCTGGAGATGTCTACAGTTAGCTGTGAAATCTTCATTAAACAGTTGAGAATACCTGCAATCCATTTGCTTTAGCTCTCTGCAGAGACTTTGTAACTGCTGACAAGGCTCCTGTTTGGCTTTTTTTTTTTTTATCCTTTTGCCCTTCTAGAATTACTGCAATTGAACTTTAGACTTCCAGCACTGAAAGTCTGTTTCTTTATTTTCTTTAATTATCTTATAATGTAATATTCTTTCTTCCCAAATAAGATGAGGTAAGCAATGGCTCCCTTCTATAATTACCTTTTCAAAGCAAACGTTTTAGGAGTAGATATTGCATACAAAACAAATCTTCTGACCACCTTCCTAAATATCTTAGGACTTTTTGTAAAGCCTCCATGTGAGTCGTAAGTATGATGGAACCTTCCTGGTCATTTCTTCTCTCCGAACATTCAGTCATCTCGAGCTGTGGTGCTCTGGCTGCCGAGAGAGTCTTGCAACAATGGTTCCAAAGTCCCTTTGGCCTAATGTTTAGTCTTCTTACTACACGGCAACCCGCTGAGTGGATTTGCATGTTGAGATGTTCAACCCAAGTTAATTCCTTTCCACTCTTAATTCTACTAGAAGTAGGGCCTTTCTCTACAATGGATGACGTTTTTTTTCAATGGCAGATCAGCCACCTTTTCTGCCCTCCCCCTTTACTTGACTTTTTGAATACCTAAAGCAATTGCGAAGTTGCGTGTGTGTGTCTCTATGTGCAACACACGTTTACAAGTGTAGCCTACCTTGCAGGTTAATTTCCAGGGAAGAGAGGGAACTACCAAAAATAAAGCAAGACCCAAAAACCAAAGCTGTTTTCTTTTCATAGGAGGGATAATCCTTTGAAAGATGATGCTTTCCCCCCTTAGCAGGGAGAGCACCTATTCCTGGGAACATGTGTTCTGACCTCAGAGAATAATCTCTATTATTTCCTTTGGAGGGAAACTCAAAATTTGTAGACAGAGAAAAAAAAAATCTGTATAACCGAAATATTTTTTTCTCATTTTGAATATCTAAGTGTATATACTCACTGAATTTTGATTAGGATTTCATCATTTAGGATAAAAAGAAACGAATGCATGATATTCCTTTATCCCTAGCTTTCAGTATGGACATCCACTCCACTTAGTAATTTATAAAGTAAGAATGTACTCTTTCTTTTGACATCATCAAACCTCACTATTTTAACACTATTATATCAAAATACGGGTCTCAAAAAATGTAAAAGCTTAGGAAAAACCCAGTTCCATTATGGTATTCTGCTGTGATTTGTGGCCATGCAGAATGAGAAAGAATTCTGGATGCATTCTTAAAAGATGGTCTCTCATGAAGATTTGTGGTGCTTTAGGAGAAAAAGATTAAGCCCTCTTAGAGAATCTGCTAAAATTATGCATTTAGTGGATTTACTCACTAAATGCTCAAAATTATGACATTTAGCTACCATAAATTATTTTTGGAATAAAAGTTGATATGAGTAAACATTGCTGTATTGTGACATTTTAAGCATGAAACTCTTTTCACAAGCCAACTATGATGAAAGACAGGAATTCAACAAGCCAAAATTCTCTGTCACCATTGGTAAAACTGTGTAAGAGCAAAAGTAGTGATTGCTGCAAATTTAACATTTGATGTGATACACACAGCTTTTCTTTCACCAAACAATGCCCTTTCCAATTAGAAACTGGAACATATTCTAACTATGGTATCTCTACTATAATTTGAAAACATTATAACATTAAGTAAATTCTATGTACCTATTCCTTTATAAAATCTCTCCATTTTTTTCCTAAAGCTATTTTCCTTCTCACTTCCAGGTTCGAATCTTTAATGCTTTGGTGAATTTTAGGAGCTGTCAGATTCACTGTTTGTTGTTGAGTGAAAGCAGAGGCCCTCCATACTGTAAGCAGTAAAAACTTCAGTTGCTATGTGACAGGCTATGATGCAGCAGACAATGATTTTGGATGAGATGATTCTTTTCTTTTTTCTCTCCCTTTTTTTAATGTTTTTTATTTATTTCTGAGAGAGAGAGAGAGAGAGAGAGAGAGAGAGAGAGAGACAGCATGAGCAGGGGAGGGTCAGAGAGAGAGGGAGATACAGAATCTGAAACAGGCTCCAGGCTCTGAGCTAGCTGTCAGCACAGATCCCTACGTGGGGCTCGAACCCACAAACAGTGAGATCATGCCCTGACCCGAAGTCAGATGCTTAACTGAGCCACCCAAGTGCCCCTGGATGAGATGATTTTAAGATGATCATTGTGGCCTCTGTTTGTGATACATATACTAAATGTTGTAGGCTCTGACATTCAGTAAAGTCCTTGCATAATTCCTGACATATATGAGCACTTGAAAATATTTGTTGACTATATCAGTTGCTACTGATCATAAACTCTTTGAGAGCTTGGCATTATCTCTGTTTTTATTGTTGCTATAACCTTGTTACATGAAATAAGGCCAGTTTCATAGTGAGTACTCAGTAAATATTTGCTGGTTGATGAAATATTTGGTGAATGTGCAAGTAGTGAGCCACACAGTATGATGGAGTGGTTGAGAAGATAGCCTCAGTATGAAGGTGCCAGGATTCAAATCACAGCTAAGCCACTTGGCAGCTTATGACCTGGTAGAAAAGACTACCAATAAGCCTTGGTTTTCATACAGACAAAATGGGCATAATTTTTATATGTACTTCATAGGTTGTTGTGGAATTGATCAAACGTATAGGAATGACACTGCATGGTGCCTGATATGTAGTAAGCCTTCAATAAAGGTTAATATTATGGTGAAATAACATTCCACAGTGTGTGTGTATATATATATATATATCTCACAACTTCTTTATCCATTCATCTATTTTTTTTAAATATTTTTATTTATTTCTAGGAGAGAGAGAGACGGCGTGAGCAGGGGAGGGTCAGAGAGAGAGGGAGTCACAGACTGAAACAGGATCCAGGCTCTGAGCTGGCAGTCAGCACAGAACCCGACGCGGGGCTCGAACCCATGAACCGCGAGATCATGACCTAAGCGAAAGTCGGACGCTTAACCGACTAAGCCACCCAGGCGTCCCTATCCATTCATCTATTGACAGACACTTAGGTTGCTTTGTATCTTGGCTATGGTAACTAATGCTGAGATAAACATAAGGGTGCATATATCTTTTTGAATCAGTGTTTTCATTTTCTTTGGGTAAATACCCAGTAGTAGAATTATTGGATCATATGGTGGTTCTATTTTAGTTTTTTTGAGGAACCGCCATACTTTTTTCCACAGAGATTACACCAATTTATACTCTTGCCAACAGTGCACAAGGGTCCCCTTTTCTCCACATCCTTGTCAACATTTGTTATTTCTTATCTTTTTGTTTCTAGCCATTGTGACAAGTGTGAGGTGATTTGCATTTCCCTGATGATCAGTGATCATGTAGTACCTTGTCCCGTACCTGTTGATCATATATATGTCTTCTTTGGGAGAATGTCTATTTGGGTCCTCTGCCCATTTTTTAATGGAACAATCTCCTCATTTTAGGGTCAGCTAATTAGCAATCCTAATTTCCCCTTTGCCTCATAACCTAACATATTCAGACACTCTGGGTTTTAGTACATGGACATGACTGGGGAGCATTCTTCTGCCTAGTAATCAGGATTTAAGAGTCAAGTCTTCAGATTCTGAATTCAATGATTTTTAACGATGGTATTCTTTTTTTTAATGTACATTTATTTATTTTGAGAGAGAGATAGAGAGTACTAGCAGAGGAGAGGTAGAGAGAGGGGGACAGAGAGAATTCCAAACAGTCTCTGCACTGTCAGTACAGAACCCAGTGTGGGGCTCCATCCCATGAAGCATGAGATCAAGATTCAGATGCTTAACCAATGGAGCCACCATGAGCCCCTCAACTATGGTATTATTTCAAACTAAGGATTTGCTTATCAGAAATCAAATGATTGATTTTGAAATGATTATGTACAATTGTAGCCTGTAGGTAACAATAGCACGTCCTGGACTAGCAATGAAACCAAAGTTCCAAATCAAATCCGTATCAGAGAGAATAAAGGAAGATGCTTCTTGCCAGTTTGGGTTTTTGACAAAACAATTCTAGAGAAATTGGAAAGTAAAGCAGGCCCAGTTCTGGCCTTCTCATGCATCTATCCCTTCAATGTGGTGGCGTTCTTGTAGGTCATTTGGAAAAGCAAACCATCTTAGAGATGCTGTTGCATGTACATGTATGTATTGTATGCCATTGTATGTACATGCCCCAAACTTCAGGCCATTCCATGTGCCCATGCCTTGCCAGGACAGACCAGCAATCACCAAAACTCTGCTTAGGTGTAGCCCAGCATGCTTGGTCCAAAGGCAAATGGTCAAGTTTGTTGGTGTTTTGCAAAAACATGAATAAGCATGAGAAGAAAGTGAGGAGAAAGAAAGAGCAATTCGACACACGTGAATGTGCTCATTTCTGCACTTGTAACTATAAATTTTCCTGCCTCGAGAAAACTCATGATCCTTATGCTATTGGACTCAGGATTTCTTTTTTTCTATTTAATTTTTTAATGTTTTTTTTTTTTTTTTAATTTCTGAGAGAGAGAGAGAGAGAGCGTGAGCAAGGGAGGATCAGAGAGAGAGGGAGACACAGAATCTGAAGCAAGCTCCAGGCTCTGAGCTAGCTTTTAGCACAGAGCCCGATGCGGGGCTCGAACCCATGAACTGAGATCATAACCTCAGCTGAAGCCGGACACTTAACCGACTTATCTACCCAGGGACCCCTGAACTCAGGATTCCTTACAAATCACTCAATTTAACTCATTATAAGATTATACTAATACTGTATATTAGGATATTTTTTTCTGACATAAAGAATGACTAAATATTTAAATAGTGTTTTCATAATATGGTATGAATAAGATTATTTTCATTAGAAAAGAAAACAAACAAGCAGAACCAAACGGTGGCGACCTAAAGGATTTCTTACAATTCATCCTTTGCTACTGCTAAATAAATGAAAAAAAGTCTGCGATTATTGAACATTTAGCCCCTCACATTATTGCTATAATTCTCTTCACCTTTACTTCACAAGTGAATAAGACTCTACAGATGTGAATTCTTTGTTGAGTTGCTGACTTTGCAAAGGTCTGTTTAAAAAAAAAGAAAGAAAAAACAAAGGAGAGAAAAAAAAATTGGCCTGGGCTGCAAAAACATCCTTATCGAACAAAGGCAATATATTTTTGTGTATTGACTTTTGTGTGATTCAATTTGCAGTAAGTATGAGAGTAACCTTTATAAACTGCCCTGTGAACTTAAAAGCAAGTTTGCATTTTGTGGTTAACTTTTCTTTGACTGTATGACTTCCAGACTGATGACCCAGCTTCTCTGGCTCTTGAAACCTTTTAGCAGAGTGATGTAAATGAATGATTTTCCAAATGCTGAAAGTCATCATCTAAAAATTGGATAAAGACTTTTGGGAAGGCAGGCCCTATTCATTTATAATTGTGATAATTAAGTTAGATAAAAGACAAACTGCCCTTTAATTGTTTCCGTACGCAGGCACTGAATGGTTAGCTTTAACTCTATCATTCTAAATAGTCATAATTTCCATAATAAGTAGGTGTGTTTTCATTTGAAAAGCCTATATGAGTCATTCAGCATATTGGTGTTTTATTTTTCATTTTGCCTCTTTTGGTGATGTGTGAAATTTTATACACTCAACAGATGAATAAGCATTATTCAAATTGTGTTTGGAGTCAGTATGTCCTCTCCTTAATCATGAATTATGTTGAAAATGACAAGTACTGATTTTATGCTTTTAGTCCTGTTGTTTTTATTTCTTCAGTACACCCTGGCCTATCAGAGTTACCTGGAAATCGTGGGACTTGCCCTATTGAAATTTATTATTTTTATAGTTGAAGCTGGTCTTTTCATGCTATACCAATTGTCAGCCCAGATTAATCAGATACATTATATTTTATCATTAACCAATTAACAACTTGATTCTATGACACTTGTAAAAGTATTTCCCTAGGAAAACAGCGGTACATTTTTGCCTAGAGGCTTTGAAAAGAACTTCCAGTTTGGTAACTTTAAAATAGAAACAAGTTCTTTCCATGCTCCATTCAGAATATTTCTGGGAAATTTCAGTGTAGTGATTGAGTAACTGTTATCACTGAAATGTTTCAGCTTTGGGTGTTTTTTACCAAAAACCACAGTGACAGGTATCCTGTCCTGTTATTGTCCATAATAATTTTTTTTTGGGTCATTTTAAAAGCAAAATCTCTGTGGTGAACTTTTCAGGAGTTATTAAATCATTTGTAATGAATTAATTAATATGAATTCTTTTAAATACCTGCCACACACTTAGTTTTGTGGTTGGTGTTAAATACTAGGTACGGGGCCCCTCCCTGTTTAGCATCAAGAGCTCTTTTTATCTGGCCAAGTTGTGGGTTCACCCTAAATCAGCAAAGTATCAAGAAGGCAATTATTAGTATTACTGCTCCTAATTAGAAAGGTCGAAGTGAATTTAGTAAGTTAATTAGTAGAAACTTGTACTTGGTTCATCACTGTTATTTGGCTCAGACTGGACTATGGCAAGGAGCTAAATTAAACTTGAGTCGAAGATTAGAACGCTAATCCAAAGTGTTTTCCTAAGTCTAGTTAACTTTAGGTTTACATGATCTGAACCTAAAAAGGTCTACCATGCATTGCATAATGTATTTCTTAAGTGTTTATTTATTTTTGAGAGAGAGAGAGCAATACACCGAGTGCCTGCAGGGGCAAAGCAGAGAGAGTGGGAGACAGAGACTCTGAAGCATCTTCCAGCCTCTGAGCTGTCAGCAAAAAGCCCCATGTGAAGCTTGAACCCAGGAGCCATGAGATCATGACCTGAGCTAAAGTCGGATGCTTAATTGACTGAGCCACCCAGGCGCCCCACATGATGTATTTTGAAACATGCTTGCTCTTTGCAAACCCTTCATAGCTATTCTTTAGGAGTTTGAAACATGCAGTTTTATAACAGATAACAAAAAAAAAGGGGGCATGTGAGTGTCCTGCTATCGGTTAGTGCACCACTTTATAGGAAAATGAACGTGAGTACATAAGAGTAGATAATATCTAGAATTCCCTCTCAGCTTTAAGGTTCAGTGATTTCTATTGTATGCAATGAGGAATATTTTCACTGTTTAATGTATTTTCTGATCACCCTTACACAGTCCCATTTCATTTGTCATTTTAAATATTCTAAGACTCAGAGATCTTAGAAATACAAGTAATTAAAGTAGTTGTATCTGATACTCTTCCAAATAACCTGACTCAATTCTCTTCTATTTTATACACTTGCTCCCTAACATGACATGTGCTAGGTGCTGAAACTCAAAAATCATTCGCATTTCTTTATGCCTCCATCAAAAAATAATAGAAAGCTAAATGCTTGCCTAGGTGCAAGAAGTCACGTACTACAATATTGTCTTAAATGGTAATTGAACAAAAAATTGACTAAATAATTTTCAGTAATGCTCATTGGGGTTAAACAGCACCAAAGATGAAGCAGTGGTGAAGATCTTATGATGCATAATGGTGAAATCAAGATAGAAAGTGTGTTCGTTAAAATAAACTTTCTGTAGTGACTGTAGAAAACAGGTTTTAGTATCTTCTAAAAGTGTTTGTTGAGTTGCGGTGCACTGATTTCAGCTCTGGCCATGATCTCATGGTTCATGGCATTCAGTCCCGTGTCAGGTTCTATGCTGACAGTGCAGATCTTGCTTGGGATTCTCTCTCTTCCTCTCTCTCTTTGCCCCTTTTCTGTCTCCCTCTCTCTCTCTCTCTCAAAATAAATAAATAAACATAAAAAATAAAAATGTTTCAGCTAAAGTCTCCACCTATTAATGGGTCACAACCCCTCCCCAAATTTAATGAAATAGAAAAGAATACCATGTAGGCCACAATAATGCCTTGTTCAGCAAAATTTTGTTTCTGATTTGATGTGTATGCATGTGTGGTCTGGAAGGAAAATGTAATTCTTATCATGAGGGTTGTGGTTGAAAGAGCCTGAAGATGATTACTCTAGAACAAAGCTTCCTAACCATTACAAAATTGGCCTTAGCTCTTTTTTAAAGTACACTTCCCTGAACCTCACTTAGGTTTGTAGAGGATTTTGTTTTTTCAAACAAGCTCCCAAGCTGATATCATCTTTTGAATACAAGTCAAAGAGACTTCACTTGCAGAATTGTTTAGGAATGGGGTGGTTGTTGAGAAATAGGCAAAAGTAAGTTAAAAAAAAAAGTGCTCCTCACACACCAGGTCCATGGGGACTTTTCTCTGCAGGATCCCTACTCCCCAGTAACCTATCTGCCGCTCCTTTTGATCGTATTCAAGCAACCTCCAAAAGCCGACTCTACTTTTGGAAACAGCTTTGTCTCAGTGTAAGAATCCATTAGTTACTGTAACAAGTTAGATGGAAGCCCAACCTTTGCTAACAAGAAATTAGCCACATCAATAGAAAGCTGAGATTTGGTAAACAATAAACACAAGGTCCTCTGGTAGGTTCTGACCTCCAAGAATTGCAGTGTTCCCCACATGATCACTTTCGAGGTTACCTTTGAGACTGGTGCAGGAAGGGAGTACCTGCAAATCAACGCAGTCCGATGCAGAGTGGATATTCCTGGGAATGAAAAGTTTCTTGATATTTGAGATCTTAAGTATGTTCAAATCTCCAGCCCTCCTGGTATCATCCAGTGTTATGAAGAGAACTGCTTTGGAGGTCCCTAAGATATACATGAGACTCTTATCTCTGGAGCACTCCAAGGTTTTATAAGTTCTCTTATACTTGACATAGAATATGACATCAGGCCCTGTGAGTGGTTTTTCTAATGCCAGAAGACAATATATAACAACCAACAAATCTCTCCATTTTCATCGGTTACACCCAATGATCACTCATTCTTTTTCCTTTGTTTTATTAATACAAATGTATTATAGTATGGGCAAGTGTCTGTGCTGATGGCCAGCAAAGAATGAGACAAATAGGGTCCCCAATATCCTGGAGCTGACAGTCTAGTGGGAAAAGTTAGCATTAGATAAATAATTACAAATAATTAATTATTTTGTGCAGTGAGGGTAAAGCACATTCACTTCTCATTGATGAATCAGTCTTTCAACTAAATAGTTACCAGGCACCTGATAGAATGAAGTGAAACGGGAGGAAAGATGTCTCTGCTTCCTAGCACCAAACCAGCCCTTTTCTCTGCCATAAGCTCCTAACTTCATGAAGCTGCCAAGCTGGCACTCGGGCTTCCTGGCTGGAGCTCCCCCAGGGTGACAGAAATCATCCATAGAAGGAGCTCAGCCCCTCGCCCAAATTTCACACCCAGCCCCTCAGTTGCCACACGTTGAAGTGAGGAGGTGTGGGGGTTGTTTTGCCCTCCACTATCCTAAATTGGAACCTCAAGTTACTTGTTACAGTAATATGGTTTTTAATGGTGGTTAGATAGTGAAGTACTGTGATTTAGTTGATTAATGGATTAAATTATCCTGAATGGATTGGTTTGTTTGTTGATATAATTGTGACTCTCCTCTTCCTACTCTGGATTTAAAGCAAAATTAACTGAAATATGATTAAACCTTTGGAACACACATCATTTTGCTAATTTGCATTCTTCTCTTAGATGCTTGAGATAGATTACTCTCAAGAAGAATGTTACTACTGTTGGAATTTATTCTATGTTAGCAAAATGAGTGGGTATATTGTTCTGATGACAATTTCAGAGAATTATGGAAGTGCCATCTTATTGCTCTTTTAAAGCAAAGCGTACATTATGAATGTCTATAAATGTATCGATGTCCCTGCTAAATTGCTCCTCTGCTTTGATATGGATTCTTCAGTGAAACTGACAGACTGTGTTCCTTGAAAATAAGTTTGTTTTTCTTGAATTGAGTAGGTCTAGATGAAAAATGAGCCAAAATTTAAAGCACTTGATCTCCCTTCTTTTCTGAGTCAAATTTAAAACACTCTAGAAGGAATGAGAGCTTAAGCTTCTACTGTTGTTAACGCGGCTTAATGAGCAAGGTCTGTGTGTAGCAGGGTTCTCGTGCAAAGAATCATGACGCCAAGGCTTTTCTTTCCAGGAAGCGACTTTATTCCTGCTGGCACCACTCAGTTGGGTTCGTACCCGAAGGACTGAGCCCTGAATGCCACGTGGTGTAGTTTTTAAATATATTTTCCACTTCTTTGTCTCCCAGATATGGTAACATACAAACAGGTAGTCTGATTATGTGGTCTCATGTTACAAGGGCATGAGGGATGTTGTTACATATGTGTATAGCCAGGTTGCCTTGAGGTTATTTTTTTCTTTCCTTATGGAGGGACCCTAACACATGTGCAGCCATCTTTATGCTGCCTACAAGAGACTCACTTTAGATGTAAGGACTCATATAGATTGAAAGTGAAGGGATGGAAGAGCTAGCCCATGCAAATGGAAATCAAAAGAAAGCTAGAATAGCTATACTTAGATAAAATGGATTTTAAATAAAATACAACAATAAAAGACAACAAAGGGCATTATATAATGACAAAAGGGTCAATCCAAGAAGATAATATAACCTTTTTGTAAATTTTTATGCACCCAGTGTAAGAGGACCTAAATATATAAAGCAAATATTAACAGACAGCGAGAAATTGACAGCAATACAAATAGAGTAGTAGCCTTTAATATCCCACTTATGTCAATGGGTAGATCATCCAAACAAAAAATTAATAAGGAAACATCAGCCTTAAATGATACATTAGAGCAGGTGGACTTAATAGGCATATATAGAAAACTCCATCTGAAAACAGTGGAACACATATTTTTAATTGCACATGGAACATTCTCCAGGATAAATCATATGTTAGACCACAAAACAAGTCTCAATGAATTTTTAAAAATTTTTTAATGTTTATTTATTTTTGAGACAGAGAGAGACAGAGCACGAGCTGGGGAGGGGCAGAGAGAGAGAGAGAGAGACAGAATCTGAAACAGGCTCCAGGCTCTGAGCTGTCAGCACAGAGCCCAATGTGAGACTTGAGCCCACAGACCACAAGATCACGACCTGAGCCAAAGTCGGACGCTTAACCGACTGAGCCACTCAGGCGCCCGAGATCTCAATGAATTTAAGATGATTGAAATCATACCAAGCATCATCTCTGATCACAATGATATGAAGCTCGAATTATAAAAAAAGACAATTGAAAAATCACAAATACGTAAAGATTAAACAATATGCTACTGAACAACCAGTGGATCCATTAAGAAATCAATGAGTACATTAAAAAACTACCTTGAGACAAATGACAATGAAAGCACAGCATATCAAAATCTATGGGATGCAGAAAAAGTAGTACTAACATGGAAGCTCATCGAGATGCAGGCCTATCTCAGGAAATAAGAAGAATCTCAAACAACCTGACTTTATATCTAAAGGAGCTATACACAGGAAACAAATGAAGCCTGGAGCCCCTGGGTGGCTCAGTCAGTTGAGCATTCAGCTCTTGATTTCAGCTCAGGTCATGATCCCAAGGTTGTGGGATTGAGCCCTGCATCAGATTAAGTCAGATTAAGCATCTGACTCCTGATTTCAGCTCAGGTCATGATCTCATAGTCTGTGAGATCAAATCCTGCATCAAGCTCTGTCAGTACAGATTCTCTTTCTCCCTTTCTTCCCCTCACCTGCTCGCTCTCTCTTTCTCTCTCCTCTCTCTCTCAAAATAAATAAACAACAACAATTACAAAGAGATCGTCTCTCTCTCTGCCTCTGCCCCTCTGCTCTACTTGTGCTCTCTCTTTTTCTCCAAAATAAATGAAGTCTGACGTTAATAGAAAGAAGGAGATAGCAAAGATGAGAGTGGAAATAAATTTAAAAAGAGATTAAAAAGGCAATAGAAATGATCAATGAAACTAATAGCTGGTTCTTTGAAAAGATAAAATTAACAAACCATTAGCTAGATTTAACAAAAAAAGAGAGGGTTCAAATAAATAAAATGCGAAATGAAAGAGAAGTTATAAATGATACCACAAAAGTACAAATGATCATGAGACTACTATGAATGATTATATGTCAACAAGTTGGGCAACCTAGAAGAATTGAATAAATTCCTAGAAACATACAACTGCTAAAACTAAATTAGGAAGGAATAGTAAATCTGAATAGACCAATTGCATTAAGAAAATTGAGTCAGTAATAAAAAAAGAACTCTCAACATAAAAAGACCAGGATCAGACTACTTCACCGGAAAATTCTACCAAGCATTCGAAGAATCCTTCCCAACCTCTTCCAAAAACCTTAAGAGGGAGGACTATTTAAAAATTCATTTTATGGGGCCAGAAATACCCTGATACTAAAACCAGACAAAGATACGACACACACAAAGAAAGAAATTGTAGGCCAATATCCCTGATCAACATAGATGCAAAAATTCTTAACAAAAAACAAATTCAAAGATAATTTAAAAGAGAGGTGTCTATCTGGCTCAGTTGATAGAGGATGTGACTCTTGATCTCAGGGTTGTAAGTTCAAGCCCCACATTGGGCACGAAGTTTACACACACACACACACACACACACACACACACACACACACACACAACTTTAGAAGGACCAAGTGGGATTTATTACAGGAATACAAGAATGGTTCAACATCAATGTGATATACCACATTAATGAAATAAAGAATAAAAACCATAGGATCATCTCAATAGATGTAGACAAACACTTGACAAAATTTAACATCCTTTTATGATAAAAACTCTCAACAAAGTGGTATACAGGGAACATAACTCAATACAATAAAGGTCACTTATCACAAGCCCATAGGTAACATCATACTCAATGATGAAAAACTGAAAGATCATCCACTAAGATCAGGAACAAGACAAGGATGTCCACTCTCTCCACTTTTATTCAACATAGTATTGAAAGTCCTACACAGAACAATTGAACAAGAAAAAGAAAAGGCAGAAGTAAAACTCACTATTTGTGGATAACATGAAACTATATTTAGAAAACCCTAAAGACTCCAACCCCAAAACTGTTAGAACCAAAAAATGAATTCAGTAGTTAGCAGGATACAAAATCAGTATAAAAGCCTGTTATGTTTCTATAAACTAACTACAAATCTTCAGAAAAAGAAGCTAAGAAAACCATCCCATTTACCATTGCATCAAAACCAATAAAATACCTAGGAATAAATTTAACCAAGGAGGCGAAAGACCTGTACACTGAAAACTCTAATACATTGATGAAAGAAATTGAAGATGACACAGATGAAAAGATATTGCCTGCTCATAGATTAGGAAATATTGTTAATATGTCCATACAGCCCAAAGCAATCTATAGATTCAATATAATCCTTATCAAAATTCCAGTCACATTTTTCACAGAAATTGAACAAACAATTCAAAAATTTGTGTGGAGCCAGAAAAGACCTTGAAGAGACAAAGCAATACTGAGAAAGGAAAACAAAGCCAGAGGCATCACGCTCCTTTATTTCAAACAAAGCTATAGATATCAAAGCAGTATGGTATTAGCATGGAAACAGACAGAGAGATCAATGGAAGAGAAGAGAGAGCCCAGAAATAAGCCTTCAGTTATGTGGTCAATTACTCTGTAACAAAGGAGACAAGAATGTGCAATAGGGAAAGACAGTGTCTTCAGCAAATAGTGCTGTGAAATCTGAACAGCTCCTTGCAAAAGAATGTCTAGACTTCATCGTATGGCATACAAAAAAAAAAAAAAAATTAACCAAATGGATTAAAGACTTAACTGCAATTCTTGAATAAAAGAAAACATAAGCAATAAGCTCTTTGACATGGGTTTTGGTGATTTTTTTTGGATCTGATCCCAAAAGCAAAAATAAATAAATAAGGTGACATCAAATTAAAAAGCTTCTACAGAGCAAAGGAAGGCATCACCAAAATGAAAAGACAACCTACAGAGTGGGAGAATATACTCGTAAATCATATATCTGATAGAAGTTAATATCCAAAATATTTAAATAACTCATATTACTCAGTAGCAAAGCACCACCACCACCAACAACAACAACTGAAAAGCCAAAAACACTTGATTGAAAAGTGGGCAGAGGATCTAAATAGACAATTTTCCAAAGAAGCCATACAGATAGCCAACATACACATGAAAAGATGCTTAACATCACCAATCATAAAGGAAATGCAATCAACAAGGCAGTGAGATACCACTTCACACCTTTTAGAGTGGCTCTTATCAAGAGGGCAAGAAATAAAAAGTGTTTTTGTGTACGGTGTGAGAAAATGATCTAGTTTCATTCTACATGGTAATGAGAAAGAATGAAATCTGGTCATGTGTACCGACATGGATGGAACTTGAGGGTGTTATGCTGAGTGAAATGAGTCAGGCAGAGAAGGACAGATACTATGTTTGCACATATAGGAGGATTAGGAGGAACTTAATGGAGGACCGTGGGGGAGAAGAAGGGAAAAAATAGTGGGAGAGAGGGAGGGAAACAAACCATGAAAGACTCTTGAATGCTGAGAACAAACTGAGGGCTGATGGGGGTGGGGGGAGGGGAAGGGAGGTGATGGACATGGAGGAGGGCACTTGTGGGGATGAGCACTGGGTGTTATATGGAAACCAACTTGACAATAAACTATTAAAAAAAGAAATAAAATGTGTTGACGAGGATGTGGAGAAAGGGGACGTTCATGCACTCTTGGTGGGAATGTACATTGGCGCAGCCACTCTGGAAAACAGTATGATGGTGCCTCAAAAAATTAAAAACAGAACTACCATGTGATTCAGCAATCCCACTTCTGGGTGTTATCTAAGTAAAATGAAAACATAGGGGCACCTGGGTGGTTCAGTCAGTTAAGCACCTGAATCTTGATCTCAGCTCAGGTCTTGATCTCAGGGTCATGAGTTCAAGCCATGTGCTGTGCTCATACCTATTTAAAAAGAAAAAAAAAGGAAAAGAAAAGAAGGTGAAAACAGTAATTTGAAAAGATATCTGCCCCTGTGTTCATTACAGCATTATTTACAATAGTCAATTGATTTACAAAGTGCCAATTGATAGTTGAATAGGTAAAATGATGTACCACATACCCACACACACATATATATATACAATAGAATACTACTCAGCCATAAAAAGAATGAATTCTTGCCATGTTTTAAGTTTATTTGTTTGTTTGTTTGTTTAGAACTAGTGGGGGAGGGGCAGAGAGAGAGAGAGAGACAGAGAGAGAGAGAATATCTCAGGCAGGCTCCCCACTGTCAGTGCAGAGCCCGACATGGGGCTCAAACTCATAAACCCTGAGTCATGACCTGAACTGAAATCAAGAGTTGGATACTTGACCCACTGAGCCACCCAAGCACCCTGAATTCTTGCCATTTGTGAAAACATGGATGGGCTGAGAGGGAACTAGCTATGTCAGATAAGTCAGACAGAGAAAGACAAATATCATATGAGCTCTCTTATATGTGGAATGTAAAAAACAAAACAAATGAGCAAACAAACTCATGGATACCGACAATAGAAAGGTGATTTGTGCAGAGGATGGAGTATCGGGGGCAGGGGAAATGGGCGAAGGGGGTCAAGAGGAACAAACTTCCAGTTATAAAATAAACAAGTCACGGGGTTATGATATACAGCACGGTAACTCTAGCTAATAATACTGTGCTGCAGACTTGAAAGTTGCCAAGATAGTAAATCCTAAAAGTTCTCATCACAAGAACAAGAAATTTTTGGTAACTTTATATGGTGACAGATGTTAACTAGGCTCATTGCTGTGATCATTTCTCAGCGTGTACAAATATCGACCTGTTACATGGTACATTTGAAACTAACATAATGTCACATGTCGATTATACCTCAGCTTTTAAAAATTAAAAATAAATAAATATGCAAAGAGTATCTGTGCACACATGAGGGATCTGAGAGCCCCCCTCCCTCTCACCCCCATCGTTTGTTAGCGATGACTTCTGCACATTGATGTACTGTGCCCAAGGAAACCCAAAGCTGCTGTGAGTTTGACATGTCCATAAATCATCATGTGCGCTCAGTTCTGCACCCTGCTGAGTCACCAGCCTAGGTTCAAGCCCTGGGTTTTGTTGCCTGTTTTACAGGGCTAAGCCAGAAATTCCTCCTTAGTTCTGATTTTTTGTTCACAAAGCCTGGGGCTACTTTATGCCTTCATGGTTTCCATAGTGGCTCTGTGTGTGTGTGTGTGTGTGTGTGTGTGTGTGTGTGTGTTTCCATGTCTCTCTGTCTGTCTCTTGGTCTCTCTCTCTGTCTCTCTCTCTCTCCACCCTCTCTCTAGGCCATTTTTAATTTAAGCCCCAGGTGTTCGGACATACAGATTTTATTCTACAGGTGATACAGACTTCCTTTCCTTATAACGACTACTTAGAAGGAAAGGAATGAGTCTTCAAATGAGAAAAAACAGAAAGCAGAGTGGCCAATTCCTACAAAAGAGCATCTTTTTTGAAATTTGCAAAACCGTTATCTGTTAGGCCCCACGGTCAGCAAGGCCCCAGCGGATGCTCATCTGGACGACCCCTCACCAACACCTCTGATGTCCTTCCGTTCTACACTCACGCTGCTGGTTCTAAATGCCATCATGGGTTAGAGCTGCCATGAGCCTTCTCCTGCCCACACCCACCAAAGCAGGCAATACTGGAGACATTCCAGCCCCCACTTCACCTGGCTTGACTCCAAAGCCTCATTTCCGACCTAAGCTGGCACCTACCCATAGGCACCTGCGCTGTCACTCGTTCCAGAGGGGAGCTCTAAATGGTGCTTGCAGGGCACCCTGGGTTTCCAATGCTCTGGAACTGACTTTCTTCCACACCCCTTGTGGACCCAAGCTTGTGGACCCACAAGCAGCGACAGCGAGTTGGTTATGAAAGGGGGCCAGGTTCTAGATTGCTGGGTTGTATTGAACCAAGTTTGTATTTTCTTCCTTCTGCTGAGGGCCAATTTAGCTAAAGCCTGCCTCTTTCCCACATTCCAAAATCCCAGATAAGCCTCCTATTGTCCCTTATATTTAGAGTCTCATCAGCAAGACATGTTCAGCCACCGACCTGCCATTGTGGACAAGGTCCCAGCAGCGGTGCAGAGGCCTCGCTGACCCGAACGAGATCTGCATGCTGCGGGCTCTGCGCCCAGAGAAATCGCTGTGCCGGCTACTTGGGTCCTCTGATGACTTTTCCTGGGTAATTTAGCCACAGGGAACTGTGGTGTGGAGTGACAAGGGACGACACAGTCAGAGGACCAGGAAGCAAGAACCATGACTGCTCTAGTTCCATCAGAGATTTGAAAATCTATAGTACTGAGTGACCCGGGCTGGCCAATGTCCCTCAGGCCTGGAACCCTTTGACCAACTCATGGCTGAGAAGACTGGCTGAGTGAGAACACCATTCGTTAAGCAGGGCATTCAAAACCTGTATCAGACCAGCGCTGTGGCTTTATTTACTCATCAAGCTTTTTGGGTCCTCTACAGATCATCTCTCCACTTCTCTACCCAACTCTCTTAGATGAAGTTCATCTTGAATTCTTCTCTGCCCTTTACCGCCATATTCATTCATCTTTCTCTCTAGTTTTAACTGGAATCGTGCTTATCCTGTCTCCAGGATAATGTCCCCACTGCACGTTACTGCTTGGGAACGTGCTTCTGATCCACACATGGGAGTAAGTCATACCTTTCTGTGGCCCCCTCAGCTCCTCTGGCAGCCAGAGAAGTGTCTGGCTCTGTCCTGTCTCACGAGGGGGATACAACTATTTTTGTTTCCCAGCCATGTGCTTTTTATGTCCTTCCTGGTCATGTACCCTCTCCACATTCCTCACTGTCTTTGTCCTTCACAAGTCAGCTTAACCCCTTATTACCCTTCCCCCTCCCTCCTCACATTCCCATCAGCACTGAGCTCCCCCGTAGCCTCACAGAGACCTACATGAAGAGTAATTATGGCACGTAGCGTCGGGTCACATATGCCTTCTCTCTAAGAACAATTGGCTTCTTGAGGATAAGGGACATCTATGGTACCAGAGAGACGGGGGTCAAATCCTGATTCTCCTGTTGGCTGTGCACGTTATCTGACCTCTTCCCTCAGAATGACCTCCTCTGTAATCCAAGGATAATGACACCTGTCTGGCAGAGCTACTATTAAGACTCAATGAAATAATGTAACTTCTAAACACACTGCCTATAGCACAGCAAGATCTCAGAAAAGGTTTTTTTGTTTTTGTTTTTTTTAAAGTGATAATGTTCGTATTGCAACAGAGTGCCCGACAAGTCTTCCATTGAAGATTCATTCACTCAATATCTATTCATGGAGTGTCTACTATGTACTGAGTACATATGGTCTGAGCACACAACACTGAATAAGACACATCAACAAGTTTGGGATTGAGTAGTGGGGGGATGGCAAGTAAAGAGGGAGTTACAGTTGAGTGTGAAACGTTGCGGAACAAAGCTCATGGTGCCAGGGTGGGGGTGGGGGTTGCAGGGGCCAGAACAAGTCATTGTCAGGCAAGGAGAGGAGAAGTAGAAGCTGCACAGCCATAGTAGGTGCTCAGTAAATGTTTTCTGAACACTATACATATCACTGATGTTTTTAATTAAAAGAGCAGGATAGCATGAAGGAGGCAGGTTTGTTTGTGGCTTTGTGGTTTCACTAATTGGTGCCTTTTTAGTTCTTTCTTGGGGACCATCCAGTTTTTCTATTTTTCAGGCTGTAATGCCTGTTTGATGCTTCCAGAGGGAATTGCCTGACCTGGACATCGAAGAGGTTATTTCAGGACTGATGTTCCAAGGAAAATGCATTATCACCTGATGGTTCTCCGGAGCCTTATTCAACTCTGCACTGACTTCTGATGGTTTTTGCAGGAGATGTGGGACCAGGGATGGTCTGAGTCACATGGAATCGCTTCAGTTGGCAATCCTGAGAGACTTGAGGAGGGAGGAGTTGGATAGACTCTGCCAAAGCATCATGGAATTTACCAAGTGGCATTGCCTGAGAAATACACACGTTCCAAGAGACACTCACTATTAACTCCCCCGGATTAAGGAGGGCTTGCCAGCATGTGTCTGGGGCCCAGGTTACAAATCATAAGGTGCTATTACAGGTGCAAGAAATTACAAAAAGAGAGTCTATTCCAATAGTTGTACTTAAAGGTCTCTGAAGCTGTCCACGATTGGAAGTTAGGAATTATTTTGGAACCCTGCTAACATGCTGCTAACATGGATATTGTGCAATGTTCGTTGTGCATTTGATAAACTGTGATTTTAATTTTTATGGTTATTTATTTTTGAGAGACAGAGAGAGATAGAGTGTGAGTAGGGGAGGAGCAGAAAAAGAAGGAGACACAGAATCCAAAGCAGGCTCCAGACTCTGAGCTATCAACACAGAGCCTGACTGACGAGGGGCTCGAACTCTCAGATCATGAGATCATGACCTGAGCTGAAGTCAGATGCTTAACTGACTGAGCCACCCAAGTGCCCCAGATAAACTGTTGAGTTTAAAGGCAAGAAGAGCAATAATGCTGATTATGGGGTTTCCTTTACTTTGCAGATAACTTCAATTCTTTCCTTAAACCTCATCAATCAACTTACATATGACTTTTCTCACAAAATATTATTTGAAGATAGGGTTCCTATACCATAGATTGACTTTTTTTAAAATTTTAACTAGATTGAATGTGGCAACACAGAATATAGGAGGGAACTCTTCAATGCATTTCAGTGTCAAAGATTTCTTTACCTGTCTCTTATTAGGCTGGTCACTCAACTGTAACTTTTTTTTTTTCTATTTTATTTTAGAGAGAGCTATAAGCAGGGGAGAGAGGGGCATAGGGAAAGAGTGAAAGAGAGGGAGAGAGAGAAGGAGAACCCTAAGCAGGCTCCATGCTCAGCGTGGAGCCCGACTCAGGGCTCCATCCCATGATCCTGGGATCATGACCTCAGCTAAAATCAAGAGTCAGAAGCTCAACTGACTGAACCACCCAGGTGCCCCGCTCACTGTAACTTGTGAGTGTTTCTGGGGCTTTCAGGACCAGTGAAGACACTGCCATGAGCTTCTAAGATCAGTGACATGATACACGGCACAGGTGGCTGTCACTGGCCTCATACTGTCTGCGTGTTGAACAAAAAGAGGCAGCGGGGTGGCCGCAAAGGAGGGAAAGAAACAGAGGGAGAAAAGGGACAGGATATAGAGAAGCAAGAGGTGAGTGAAAGGAACATCGGAGTCTCTCCAAATGAAAAGTAGAAGTGGTCCACGTGGCCAGGGCAGCCGTGGCAAAGAAGCTTGTGCTTTGCTGATCTGTGTCTCCCAAGCTTTGTATGTCTTGGCTCTCCCAGAAATATGGCCTTCCGTGAGGTTTTCTTTTCTTTTTCTTTTTTTTTTTCCCATAGCAAAAACACCATGACTTTTGCCTGCCTTGTTCCCATTTCTGAAGATGCTCTGGAGAGACTGAATCTGAGCACAACATGAGGGGCTGCGGACTGGGAGGGAAAAGGGAAAGGTGAAACGAGAGAGGAAAAGACAGAATGTGATGGAGAATTCTGTGGATCTTTTCCAGAGAGGGTGCTAGAAAGCTAGGAAGGGCTACTTTTTTGAACTTGCAGACTTATGTTAATTTAATGCCGTGGCCTCATTGTCATGATGCTTTTTCTCTTTTTGGGGAGAAAATCAGATGATAAAATGCTTTGCTATTTTCCCTTTTGGCTGCAGAATAGCACAATGCAGTGACAAAACCGTAAAAATATGATGTTAAATACCATAGCTCTGTAATTACCAAACCAAAATACTAGGTGCATGCCAAGCTATGCAGTCACAAAACTGCCACATAGTTCTCGTAAACTCCATAAAACCTCTTCAAATAAATGTAGGCATTTTAACTTTTTAAAGTTTCGAAAGTCAGAAGATGCTTTCCTTTAATTATCGAGAACATATACGAAACCCTAAATGTTAAAATCAACTTTAAAATATATATATATATATGAAGACATGAACAGTTTGCAAATTAAAAGGCATTTTGCTTTCCTAGTTTTCTAAGATCTGAATATTTCTGGGACATACTTTTCTCAGAAAAACTAATCGTATCAGCATCCTGTAACTTGCACACGAGCTAATTGCAAGGAGGCTTCCTGAAGTCAGCAAGGCTTTACTGAGCATCTTCTTTTACATGCCTGAAGGAAAAGTATTGTTTTTTATATTGTTCTAGATTTATTTTATACTTAAAGGGGATACTTAGAGTTTTCATCAACTTCAAAATTTTTACACACACCAAAAGTTAAAAAGATATTATAATAAATGCTTTAATATCCTTTACATAGGTCCAAAAATTTCTAAGATTCATATTTAATATTTGTCCCTCTTTCTCTCTCTCACTTCTCCCTCTCTCTATATATAAATATAATATATATATTCATATGATCCAATCAAGAATCCAAACCAATTTAAGGGCACCTCAGTAACTCAGTCGGTTAAGCGTCTGACTTTGGCTCAGGTCATGATGTGGTGGTTCCTGAGATTGAGCCCCACATCGGGCTCTGTGCTGACAGCTCAGAGCCTGGAGCCTGCTTCAGATTCTGTGTCTCCCTCTCTCTCTGCCCCTTCCCTGCTCCTGCTCTCTCTCTCTCAAAAATAAACATTTAAAATAATTTAATAAAAGAATCCAAACCAATATAAAATTATCTCCAGGTCCCAAAGATGCCCTTTCTCGGCTGGTACACCCAATACCCACTTGCTCCCTCACTACTGCTCGCTCTCTGGAAAATTGCCCTTTGACCTTTCCTGTCATGAGTTACCTCAGGGACTTTTGCCTCAGGGGAGCAATAACAGCAATACAGCGAGGTTCCATAGATACTCTTCCCTATGTGTGGGATGAATTTTGCATCTATTGAGATAATCACATGTATTTTTCTTATTTATTCTAATACGTTAAATTTTACTAATAGATTTTTCAAATTTGAAACCATGTCACAATCATGAAATAAGCACTATTTTCTTAGGAAGTATTATCCTTTTTACATATTGTTAGATTTGATTTAATATTTTGATGAAGATTTTTAGTCTCTTCCTTGGGAATATTGGTCTGTAACTTTCTTTCCTTGTAATATCTTTGATTTTGATGTCAGAACAACGTTGGCCTCATAAAAGAACTGTGTTTCTTCCTCTGCTAATTTTAGAAAGTGAATATATAGAATTAGTAGTATTTCTTCCTTAAGTGCTTTATAGAATTTACCAGTTAAACTATCTGGAACTATGGTTTTCTGGATTTGGCGATTTAAAAAAAATTTTTTAATGTTTTTTTTATTTATATTTGAGAGAGAGAGAGAGACAGAGTATGAGCAGGGGAGGGCCAGAGAGACAGACACAGAATCTGAAGCAGGTTCCAGGCTCCAAGCTGTCAGCACAGATCCCAATGCGGTGCTTGAACTCACGAGCAGTGAGACCATGACCTGAGCTGAAGTCAGACGTGTAACCAGCTAAGCCACCCAGGTGCCCCTGGGTTGGGAGGTTTTAATTAAAAAATATATATATTTTTAACTGCATTCAAAGAAAGTCAATCTTTTTTATTTCTTCCTGAGTCAGTTTGGACTCTGCCTTATCCCTAGAAGCCAATGACGTTTTTATTATCTCCATAGTTCTACCGAGTCTAAGGTGACCTATAGTTGGAATCATATGATACGTAGCTTTCTCAAATTGGCTTTTTTCACCTAGCAATATGCATTTAAGCTTTCTCTACATCTTTTCAGGCCCTGATAGCTCATTTGTCTTTAGCTCTGAGTTATACTCTGTGGTCTGGATATATGCAGTATATTTACCCACCCACTACTGAAGGACACCTTGGTTGCTTCCAAGTTTGGGCAATTGTGAATAAGCTGCTATAAACATCCATGTGCAGGGTTTTGTGTGGACATAATATGCTGGCTCTTTCGGATCAACACTGAAGAGTATGATTGCTGGGTCATATGGTAAGAATATATTTCGTTCTGTAAGAAACCACCACACCGTCTTCCAAAGGGACTGTATCATTTTCCATTCCCACCAGCAACGACTGAGAGTTCCTGATGCTCCCTATCCTTGCCAGCATTTGGTGTTGTCAGTGTTGTGTATTTTGGCCATTCAAATAGGTGTGTAGTCATGTCTCATTGTCTTCATTCGGCTTTCTTGAGCTATATATGATGTGGAGCATCTCTTCCTGTGCTTCTATCTTCTTCGGTGGGGTTGGTCTTTGGCCTCTTTTTAAAATCATGCTGTTTATTTTCTTACTGTTGAGCTTGAGAAGTTCCTTGTGTATTTTGGACCCCATCCTTCATCAGATGTGTCTTTTGCCAGTGTTTTCTCCCACAAAGATCTACAGATACGAAATAAGTTCTATTTCTTTTTTTAAATAATTTTTTTAGTGGCTGCCTTAGAGTTTGCAATATGCATTTACAATGAATGCAAGCCCATTTTCAGTGAACACTACGCCACTGCACAGGCAGGGTGAATATGTCTCACCGTGTGATCTCAGACACTTGTTTATCAGAGCAATTGGGAGTAAGTGACCTCCTCGTCAAGGAACTCTGTTTAAATTTCACTAGCGTTTTTTAAAGTCCATGAACACTGCCTCTCAAATCAAGAATCTATATTTTGTCCATACTGATGCATAGGAAAGCCTTCACGGAAACAAATGGTATTCATGTTGTGGCGTGGGCACATTCTCACACTGGCCGTGTTTTCCTATGGCAGACATCGGTTTAGTTTGAGCCTCGTCTGAGTTCCTAAATTATAAATGTCTTGTGGGCAGGAACATTTTTCGTTTGTGTCTCCATAGATATCATTTCCTTTCTGTAGATAATAAAAATAAATACATCTCCATGAATCTTTTCTTTTACCATTTGAAAATCACTATTTCCCTTTGCATCTGGGCTTATGGAGAGCTCTCACGAGGAAGCACATTTTATGGTGAACAGCAGTGACTGTCCCTTTCTGGGAGTGCTCAGCCACGTGGGAGTTCACCCTTCACCTGCTTGAGTGATTATCAGCCTGTGTGGTGGTGCTGGAGGCACGTGCTGCACCTGCTTGGCGGGGCCCCCCACGGGCTTGCTGCCTGTTTCTCTGCTCCCTGCGGTGAGGCCAGCAGACGCAGCACCAGGGACAAGCAAGCGTTTGCCTTCCCATCTCTCACCAGCATGGAAGGATGCCCAAAAAGCATGCAAAATAAATTGTCGAAGCTTCATGAGACATAGTCAACAGTGAGTCTGAAAGTTTTCATTCTTCCAAATCAGTTGCTTGGTGCAAATATAGCTGGTAGAATCACACGATTTCGAAGTGCTCTACACATTCTACCTCTTCATTTAAGCTACAAACACAAGTGGCTCATATTTATTAAGTGCGTACCAAGTGCCAGGGACTTATCTGAGTGCTTTACGTGAAGCAGTACATCTAAATATCCTAATAAGACAGAAACATACATGTTATCTATATCTTCAGAGAAATTGCAGCTTTGAGAGACCGAAGGCCCCAGAGCTAAAAACTGGTAGGTCAGGACCTGACTCTTGAACTCATGCTCTTAGTCCCTGCACCATACTGACCCCTCAAGTAGTATGTTTTCTGAACCAGGCTCTCATCTGGGAATTGGATAGGAGTATTGAACAAAATACATGCTTGCTGCCCTCATGGACTTTCAGTTTGGTGTGCAACAGGAGCAAATAGATGCACATGTGTGCATACACACATCCACGTAAGATGGAAAATAGTGATAACCACTCTGAAGACAAAGAACAGCCCACTGAGAAGCAGAATAATGAGAACTTGAGGAGAGGGAACAGAAGCCACAGATTGTGAGGTTTCAGGAGGGGATCTGAAGCCCAGATTGAAGAATGAGCTCAGCACCTTCACAAGAAGACAGAGAGGATGGGCTTTCTGGGGAAAGAAACCAGACATGTGAAGCCTTAAAAACAAGAGAAGAAGAAGAACTGAGTGGTTTCATGTTTGATTTCAGGCCTGAAATCAAAACCACTTGCCTAGCTGCATGTCCAAGGCATTCAGCCAATATCAATGCCCTCTCCTAATCCTTTTTAATATAGAAAGTATATTAGAAATAATATGTGTTATCCTTGGCCGGGATTCAGGACTACTCTGGGAGGGGGATTTGTCAGCTCACATCTGGGCCACCTTGTGGGACGGGATTGGCTGCAACACGTATAACCGGGATGGCCGAGCCCCTGGCATCTGTCTGAATCTTGCAGAGTGGGGAAGCAGGCCTAATTGGTGACTGTCCACTTGAGCAAGGAAAGACCTGACATGATTCTCAGTAACACACCATGCCATAGAAGAGAGAACGTTGGCTTTGTGACCCAACATGGGGGACCTGGCAGACTGAGCCAGGTAGAGATGGATCCTTAAAAGGTCCTACTGGACTGGACATGGGACGTGGACTCCATTTGTTACTAGTGTGTGCCCAGAGCCAAGGACAGTGTCTGAAATACAGTAAGTGCTCAAAAAAAAAAGTTACATAAGTTGATGGGATGGGATTTAGAGCAGTGAAGGGAAGGGAAGGAGTCATTTGGCCACTGTGCTTTGAGAATAGAGGACATTTCGTAGCTTTTATTGAATACCTTGTTTCACATGCCTGTCTGATTTATTATTTTGTTTGATTCGTTGGTTTTTTGTTAGCCTGAACATGGGTTTATTAGAAGGGAAGGGAAGATGTTTGGAAAGGAAAGGAAAGGAAAGGAAAGGAAAGGAAACGGAAAGAATGATTCCTCCAAAGTGTACGTTTTGGAAGAGAACATGAGTCCTTTGGGTTGTTTGGTCCCTAAGCAGCACTGAAGCCAGCCTATCCTCAGCAGCTGGCCTTTACCACCTCACCATGCACACTGAGAGCCAGCTGCTCATGGTCCCAGTTGCCCCCTTTCAGAGCATGGCCCTTGTTTGAACTGCAACTACCTCTCTAGAGAGGTTATGATCCCACCACATGCCCAGCTCATGGCCAGTGACCAACACACAAAGAGGTACAATAGGAGCCCCTTTCATAAAGCGGGGCCATGTCTGTGATGTAACTGGCATTTCTAGATGCTTCTTGTGACCAGGCTGACGCCAGTCTGTATTAGGGTCCCTCTTCTTTAGCTTTCCTACCCTGCACACCTGCCTTCCCACCCCTCTCCTCCTGACAGCCCCTCTCAATTGGTCACTTGCACCAAAACCCCCACTTAGACTGGGCTTCTAGGGACTCTGACCTAAGGCAACCAGAGTTCATCCTTCTTCTGGACAAGGGCTTTGCTCTCTGCTTGAACTGATCCCCCAGTTGGATGTCTGTTTCCCAGACTCTGTGAGCTTGGGGATTTCATGTTTACCTTCTTACCCTTGTGCCAAAAACAATTGTCAGGGGAAACATTCCCTCTAGGAACCGCCTTGCTAATGGGACCAAATATTGGCGGTGTATTGATTTCCTTGTCTATTGCGCAGTGTTTATTTGGTCACTGGACAATGTTATTCCCACTGTCCATACTTTTTTATTCTTTTTTGAAGGGCAAGCATACTCCAGTCATTGCCCTGTGCTGGGGGAGAAAGCTCACATTTACATATACTAAATACAAGAAGAGGTTTGAATCTCACTAGTTTCCTATTTCACTTCTGGGAGCAAAACTCCATAAATGGTTTCATTTATCAAGAGATCAACAAAGAAGACTTTTTATTACAATACCTTATCTTCTGAAAGATATTTTCAAGATCATAAGAGGCTGCAGATTGATCTTTCCTGTGCTTGCTTTATGTAATAGTGCGTCTGTGACGGAAGGTGCATCTACTTACAGAGAGGATATTTCAATCTTTGGCTCTGAGTAATGTGGTAAGCTAGAAACTTTTGTCTGGCTTTATTCCTACCTAACTCCCAGGAATGATTTGCAAATTAATGAGATAATGTCTGAGAAGCACTCTGAGCTCTTAAGAGAAAGGAACCAGATAAACACAAGGTATTATCATTAGAGTCACTACATTCTGCTTGACTTTCATGCTTCTGGGAAAACAATCAAGCTGCTTCTTCCTTTCCAGCAGTCCTGTACCCAAGCGGCCAGATCCTTGATTTCTGCACAGATGGTGAGCTTGCTGCTCTCTCTGGCCACACTTCACCTTCATTGTTTTAACAGAAACAAAAATACAAAATTTTAAGTAACTGATCCTAGGTCATATAGGTTCCTAAGTGCACAATCTGGGATTTGACTGTTGATCCGTTTAACCTCAAATCCCTTCCTCTCTCTTGTTTTTCTGAGAGTAAGAAATAGCTTCCCTATCTTCCCGACTTCCATGATGAGGAGAGACTGGAATAAAGTGAATGAGGTTGAATAATACCATGTAGTGATTCTGGGGGGAGGGGGTGCAGGTATATTCACGTTGTGGTAGGGGCTTGGGGGCAGAGCACTTTCACCTCACAGTGCAGGGTCTGTCATTCTCAGTGAATTCTTGAGTCTTCCTAAAGCCTTGTGTTCAAGAACCAAGGTATTACGCATGTTATAGTGAACCTCCAAGGTCAATGCCAGGACATGGGTGCTGAAGGTGGAGGCATAGCCCAAGTCCTATCATCCCCGGAATGTGTTTGGTGCCTTCCTGTGACACACGTTAGCCTCACTGTCCCGGAGCCACTGGAGGGCTGTGGAAAGGACCCTGGTCCTGACTGCCGATTCGGCTGCTGGTCCTAACTCTGTCCCTTGCTCACCAAGAGACCTTGAGCAGGTCAAACCTCTGTGCAACTCAGGTGCTATGTGAGTTGGGGATGAGGTAGAACGTACTTTATTTTTTTCCTGAAAAGTACATTTTAGAGACAAGGGAAGGAAGACTAAATCACAGCCCCTTAACCTGGGGTGCTTTCTCTTCCAAACACACCTGGACACACTAACCAGTGAATATTTGACTCCCTTGTCACGATCTCCTTCCAGCCTGGAGAGCAGGCTGGGCACTCAAGGTGGAGCCACCATCTTGCGCGCATGAGTTACCACAAGGAGGAAAAATCCATGACCACCAATGACAGGATGGAAGCACCAAAGCAACCTGAGATGTTGGAGATGTTACGGCTCACCTGCACTAGCACAGGACCACCCGCCTTGGGACCCTGGGCATGTGAGGAAAATTCACTCCTGTTAACTTAAGCCTCCACTGTAGGGTTTCCATAAAAGCAATTTTCATTCAATCAGATCTAAGAGGAACTGGACAAAAAATTCAGCTCTATCAAGAAATGTTTGAAATACGTCTTATTAATGACGATCCTTGTCCTGAATTTGCTGTGTGTCCTGATTTATTAGTTAGTGATAATGAGATTTGTATATATATGCTAAATATTAATACCATCTATATAAAATATAAATATCATATATACATATTTGATATAAGTTTAAATACTATTTAAAATTATATACATATTGTGCATATAAATTTAATATCATACATATAGCATACATATAAATGCAAATACCATATATAACAATAGTCATTTAACTGTTACCTGATATAGATAATGCATACGACCCTTATATATTTAATTTATAACTTATAAATATATAATTACTCAGAGTTGGGACATATGCACAAAACCCTTTTCTGATGAGTGTGTGTGTGTGTGTGTGTGTGTGTGTGTGTTCCAAAAAAGCATGGAGACCATCTTTCCATAATGTCTCCAAACTCAGTGGTAAGAATCATACAAAGCTTTATAGTTTCCGGTATATTTGATTATTCATAATAACTCTGAGAAATAAGGACTATTAATATTATTGCTTAGGTTTTATAGCTGCCGAAACCGTAGCTCAGAAAGGCTCTGTGGCTTGTGCTGTATTCCTTGGCAAGGAAGCCGTGAAGGCAACACACACCCAGACTTTCTGGTTTTCTGGCTCACGTCCGGTTCCTCAGTTGTATTCTTTTTCCATTCTGAATCAGAACTTCTTCCTGAAATCGCTAATGCTGACACGTTTTTAGAAGTGATCTTAGGAAACATATTGCTCACTCCCGGGGGGGGGGGGGGGGGGGGGGGGGGTAGGGAATGGCCTAAAAGCCACTCTGCTTACATCTAAGTCTCTACCAGGTTGTCAAATCTAATATGATTTGCTCTTCTAGCACATAAAATAAATGATCAGGATGTATGGGGAAAAATATGCTTGATACTTGTTAGAGAATTCGTCTCAAAGCTGATGGCTTCAAAAGTACAGCATTAACTCAGGGACCTGGGTGGCTCAGTTGGTTAAGTGTCCAACTTTGGCTTAGGTCATGGTCTCACAGTTTGTGAGTTTGAGCCCCGCATCTGGGCTCTGTGCTGACAGCTCAGAGCCTGGACCTTGCTTTGGCTTCTGTGTCTCCCTAGATATCTTCCCCTCCTTGCTCAAGCTCTGTCTCTTTATCTCTCAAAAACAAATAAACATATTGCTCAGTCTGGTGCCTGGTGTGGCTCAGTCAATTAAGCTTTTGACTTTGGTTCAGGGTTCAGGTCATGATCTCACAGCTTTTGAGTTCAAGCCCTGCGTTGGGCTCTGTGCTGACAGCTTGGAGCCTGGAGCCTGCTTGGATTCTGTGTCTCCCTCTTTCTCTCTGCCCCTCCCCACTCATGATCTGTCTCTCTCTCCTTCAAAAATAAATAAATATTTAAAAATTAAAGAAAATAAAATAAACGAACATTAAAAAATTCTTTTTTTACAGTACAGCATTAACTAAAAATTATATTAATGATGATAATTATATTACATATTGATTTACATTTCATAGTTTATAGGTTATTAAATATGTTCAAATGTGTTTCCTCATTTTATTTTTCCAGCAACCTTGCATGTTTAGTTGGGCTTTCTTATGCCAAATCATAAATCAGCATCACCTTATAATTACTGAGAAAATCAAATGGTATGAATTTAGCCACAATAAAAAAGTTGTGATTGCCTAACAAATACCATAGGATATTGTGGCAATCTAAGATTAAAGGGAAATACTACAGTCTACCAATAACTGGATCAAACTATATTAATTTATTCTGTCAGCATATTTCATTTTATATAATGTAATCATAACTTAGAATTTTGTGGTTTTTAAAAATATATCAGAAACATCTTGCTACTGATTTTTCATAAGTAAAATATATGAATACTATTCCATGAATAACCTACAAGTGACATCGGATCTATTAACCATTTCCTTATTGTTGGGTAATCAGGTATTATCTCTAGTTTTTTCACTATTATCAAACAATGTTGTAATAAACATTTTATGATGAAAATTTCTTCCTTATTTTGGATTAGGTCTTTAGGAGATGTTTATAGAATTTATGTGGGATATATTTTCCCTCATTCCTTTATGAAAGGAGTCTTCAAATTTCCATTGGATTAAACAAGAAACACATGTTTGCATTTCAGCATCATTTTGTCAACATCGTTTACTACATCTCAAAGGTAATCACGTATTTCATGGGCAAAAAATTGTACCTCATTTTTGTTTTAATTTTTCTAATCTTAGCTTTAGTGTGGTCGAGGATCTTCCCGTGTATTATTTTTCTCCCAGGTAAATTCCATGAATTATTTAAACAATACGGAGAGCAGTCACACTCATTGTCATCTATGGCGTTCCTCTCCCCCTTGGTCTATTGTTTTCTTTTCACATTTTAATGACGCTAATTCTTATTATATGCTATTTTGTCGCCTGGTTTAAATATAACAACATTGAAAAACTTCATGTGTAGGTTTGTGCAAGCCCAGCTTCATGAAGGTGTATATGATGAGATAATGGGGGAATGCAAGGGGTTCTGGGAGTGAAAACATGAATGAGAGTTATTTCCTGGGGCCCAGGCATGCTCTCATGGAATGTTGAAACCTACGCTTTTATCTCAGCAGTTTATTTAGAGCAGAACCTGGAACTACAAAATTGAATCCTAAGGGGACAAGCAGGTGACAGTGATAGATTTTGATCATATGAGCAGCTGGCATTCTTCTTGGAATGGAGATAGCTGTCCAGGTGAAGCAACATGAGGCACCATGGGAAAAATGGCAGGTGTGTCATCTATGACTGAGGAAACTAGGGGAACACTGACAGCCCCCAGAGTCTGCACTTTTTGTTTGAACAAGAGGGCAGAAAGAAGGTAATGATGTTGTAAAAACCACTAATGGCTAAGGAACGCTATCTGTTGTGTCCTTTCTTACTTATGTTACTTCCCTGGGTTAGCCAACCATGTACATTCTACGTGATAACATAGAGGGAGAAAAAAAGACAACCCACAGTTCTTTTTCCTCTTAGTCTTTTCCTACTCATCAGAAAACTGAAAGTACAGAGTGCTGGTAGTGTGTGTGTGCACCAAGAAGTGAAATAAAAACAGTAGAATTATGGGTGCCTGGGTGCCTCAGTCTGTTGAGCATCTGACTTTTTATTTATTTTTTAAATTTTTTAATGCATACTTATTTTTGAGAGAGTGGGACACAGAATGTGAGTGGGGGAGAGGTAGAGAGATAGAGGGAGACACAGAATCTTAAGCAGGCTCCACGTCCTGAGCTGTCAGCACAGAGCCCAGACGTGTGGTTTGAATGCACCAATGGTGAGATCATGACCTGAGCTGAAGTCAGGCACTTAATCAACTGGGCTACCCAGGAGCCCCTGAGCATCTGACTTTTGAGTTTGGCTCAGGTAGTGATCTCATAGTTCGTAGGTTCAAGGACCACATGGAGCTCTGTGCTGACAGTGTGGAGCCTGCTTGGGATTCTCTCTCTCCTTCTTTCTGCCCCTCCCCCACAATAAATAAACTTAAGAAAAATATAGTTGAATTAGTTTCAGGTTAACAGTTTTGCTGAGAACAAAATATGAATATGTGTACAAGCTACAAAATATGAATTATGCTGATTTTAGTGATTCTGCATATGAGATGCATGCTCTCATATTAGCATTAAAAACCGACATTGCAGGGGCACCTGGGTGGCTCAGTCGGTTAAACCTCTGACTTCAGCTCAGGTCATGATCTCATGGTCTGTGAGTTCGAGCCCCATGTCTGGCTCTGTGCTGACAGCTCAGAGCCTAGAGCCTGCTTCAGATTCTGTCTCTGTCTCTCTCTGCCCCTCCCCAGCTCATGCTCTGTCTCCTCTCTCTCTCTCTCTCTCTAAAAAATAAATTAACATGAAAAAACTGGTATTGCAGAATATCATGACTTGTGGTTAAATCCATCCTATTTTTTTCATATAGAATATCATTAAGCGGCAAATTAAAAATGCTATGACAATTGGAGAGAAGGCCATGGAAGAAAGAGAAAGGTTTTATATTCTAGTAGTCTTAGCAACAATTTTCTCCTGCTTTTTGAACAAGGAGACCACATTTTGAGCTGGAATAATTTTGCACCAGAACTCACAAACTGCATAGCCAAGTATTTTAGGGTGTCTCAGATTGCTGCCAGTGTGTTGAGCTGTATACCATCAGCAACTTGTATTTTAGAAAAGACATTTTATACATTTGTGGTTCACTCACCTTTAATTTTGTGGCACTCTTTACTTTTAAAATGTCTACTTTTCTTAGCCTTTTAACAGGATACAAAAAGAGGTGTTTTCTCCCCAATTGGAAAGGAAGGGAAAGCGAACCCTGGGGCTAGCTCTGGGCTAGTGAGAAAGAGACCCTACCCCGCTGGGGCGTTCTGACATGGATGCAGTGCAGACTTAAGAGAAAGGAGCCTGGTGTCTTATGTTTAATTCAGTAAGAGGGGCCATTTCCTCACATCCCAAAAACAAACAAGCAAAACGCCTGTTTGAAGGACCTAAAAGAATCTTGGAAAAACCCATGATGTTTATCTCATCTTTGGGCAAGGAGAGAAAGTTTCACGCTGATCCACGGAGAAAACGGATTGGACTTTCCAGAGTCAGGAAATCACCAACGACGTCTGCTTTGCTTGTTTGGCAAGTGTGGTGAGTATTGCTCATAACCACCAGTGCCTTCCATCTACCGGAGTGAATGGACAGCACGAATAAATTCCGGGCCTAAAGAACCGCGTCTTATTGGCTACATTGTGGCCACAGGCCCAGAGAACATATATAAATATGTTCTTCCTGTATAAAGGTTTAAAATAAGGTAAATTAAGTACACAGAAACTCCAAAAAGGGGAAACCTCCACAAAACCCAGAAAGGTCAAGTGACTTATTAATAGTCATTTCAACCAGATCAGCAATTACCCAAGTCTGGAAACTTCATACCGTTATCTCTTACTACATCTCAGTGAAGAGCAGCTGAGCGAAGACAGGCTAATGTGGACTGGTAAACTCTCTAGGTTTGGGGGGTGACCATCCTTATTTCTTTAACATGCCTGGCTGTGTCCGTTATTTTACTTGTGCTTGGTAAGTGTTTATTACTGTTATAATTGAGTTAAAAAGAAGATAGGAAGGACATCGACTGGAAAATCACTGTTTTAAGCTGTGGGGGACCTGTATCGGTAAAATATGGAAATTGACCATGAACTGCTTATAATGCCTTCACGTCATGTTCTCTGTTTCCAGGAGGCTGGCTGTTCTTCCTGCCTCGTAATGTTTGTCTTTCTTTCTTCACTAACCTAGAGAACTCCTTTATTCATTCAACAAGTATTTATACAGTGTCGGCTAGGGTCCATGTCCTATTTTAGGTACTGCGGGTGCAGCAATAAACAGAACAAAGTCCCTGCCCTCATGGGTCTTATGTTCTGGAAAATCCAAGGTCACCCTCCAAATTGCAATAGACAACATAGATTCTTGAGGAATCTGTTCCGCTCGAACTCTCTGAGAGTGAGTTAGGTTCATTGTTTATACTCTCCCATATTGCCTAATACTTGGTCAGTCCTCTGCACATCTGTATAGTTTACTTAATTTTTTATGTTACTTGATCACCGTCTGTCTTTATAGGATGGATGGTCGCTTCTTGAAGGCAGCAGCTATGTGGTTCTGCTTACGGCTGTATTTCTGAGCCCATCAGCATATCTCCGGCTGCAAGAGACATTTGTTGATTGTGCCTAATTGCTTGCTTTGGACCCTATGCACTCTTAGTTTTTTCAATATACTTTTAGCCAAAAGGTGGCACTGCAGGAGAATAAGTGAACGAAGCTTTAAACTAACTAGTTGACTCCATAGCCATTGAATGGGATTTGTGAGTCCCAGATACAGGCTAATGTTAATAACTAGAAATAGCCGATTCCAAAATTTGCTTACACTCTAGGTATACACATATCTGAAACCTCTCTAAAAGACTAATGAGTGAAAATGACTTAGGCTTACTAGAATATCACATTTCTTTTTTTAAGTTATTTTTAAGTTTATTTTTGAGAGAGTGAGAGTAGGGGAGGGGCAGAAAGAGAGAACAGAGGATCTGAAAAGGCTCTGCACTGACAGCAGAGAGACCGATGTGGGGTCTGAACCCTTGAAACGTGAAATCATGACCTGACCTGAAGTCGACATGATCAACTGACTGAGCCATCCAAGGCACCCAAGAGTGTCACCATTTCCAAGACCATTGAAGAGATCTTGATGGAGTTCCGACAAATACAATTGGCATCCAAATCATTCTGAAATGTGTAGTTAGTAACTAACAAATATCCACTAGGATATAGGCAGGGAAGCTATAGATGAAGAAAAAAAGTATTGTGATTTTGTTCATGAACTTGCTTCACATGACTGTAACCTACTGTTCAATTGTTCCCCCAATCCCAGTTCCCTCTTTCAAACTCTTCCCAGAATTTGATAAGCCTTTTTAGACAAAATGGTGTTAAACCCAGCAGTTTTAACAGTACAAAGACTTCAGTAGCAAATATACAGAAAGCAGCCAGACAACCTCTGAGATAAAAATCTGCTCACGGTGTTGGCTGTGAATAATGAATGGTGGTTTCTATGTTCAGTGTCAACCATCTGGGTACCTGTGTGCCCAAGGCAAGGCACCAACTTTGGTGGAGCACTCTTCCCACGAATTCATACTCTCTTCCTTTATATATCAACCTTACAAAAAAACAAATAAAATTTTACATGCTCCATTATTATCATAAGATCTTTCTTACACAGTCATAGATATTTGTGTATGTGTGCATGTGTGTATGTATCATGGAAGCAAATAAATCACAAAAAAATAGAATGCAATTCAGTTGAAAACAATATTTTGCTGTATAGCCTGTTTTACACCTTGCTTTATGGATGAAATTTTGTCCATGCCCTGAAAGCCTAAAATCTGATTGGAAAAAGAAGACACATATACATGTCAGCTGATTGTTCAAGGTTCTGAAACAACAGACACAAAATTGGCAGTCTGCGGGCTACATAGAAGGCTTTGTGCATTTTCACTGTAGATGAGTCTGGAAAGACCATTTGGAGGATAACCTCTGCAACGGAAGTATAACCAGATAATGTCTCCTACAAATTATTAGAACTGGTCTGGATTTGGGGGATCCAGAGACCTTGAAAATACTTCTGCTGTAAACACTGAATTGGCAGCTTAAAAAGTTGCAATCACAGGATATATTTACAAAAAGAAGAAAGACTTCCATTCTGTTTTTTCAAATATAGGATCCCCAAACTTTATTATTGGAAAATAACTTCTCAATAAATATTGTGACTTATAAATGAAAAACACAGGAATGGATATATCTAAAAATGTGGTATTCGTACACCGCATATGTAAGGCGAACCTATGTTACCAATGCTAGAAGACCTCCTCCAGCTGGCAGAAGGGACCACATCCTCTATGGGTTAGATGGTGCTGAGGAATTCTGGCAGATTTCACTAGGAGGAGAAAATGCCAGGTCCCTCTGGGAAATAACTGGCTTGTAAAGCTACCATTTGAAAAATATCCACCCCTGAAGTCTTCCAGTATTTGAGGGAATAACAATATAGGGCAAAATGTGATATGGGACCGTATTTGCGTATTGAGCATGTTAGAGAAAATTAGCACTGGGGACAAAGATGGTGTTTCTGAATGAGTTCATCAATCGGTGTAGCGTGAAACCAAGTTCAGAAAAGATAAAAGTGAAACAGGTTGGGGTGAAACCCACACAAGGCACCAAGCGCCATTCTCTGCATGAGAAACTTGAGAACTCAAGGACTTAGGAAAAGGTCTATTACTCAACTGTGCCATAGTTTTTAAATATATTACTAAGAGCCAGTGTATTTTTCTGAGTGTTGGAGCAAGTAACTGTGATTCAGCTTGACAGTGTCAGAAACACAGGACCAGACTTTGTTCTCCAATAATAGCCATGGCATTGGTAATAATAGCGGTACTAATGGCAGTTAATATTCATTGAATGATTACAATGCACCGGGCACCTTGCTTAGTACTCTATAAATTGTCTCTATCTGCATAGCACTGCATATTTCATAGATTTTATTACATCAGTCAATTTAGATGAGGACTTCGAGGGACTAATAGAGTCTCAGCAGTCATCAAAAGAAGCCATCAACTGTCCATGTAGAAATAGAGGCACAGGGTGACTGGTGCCTAATTCATCACCTGTGCTAAACTTGAGACAATAGGCTTACCACTCATCACCTATCAAAACAATGTGTTCATGAGTATTCTACACAGTTGCTTTTCTCTCCAAAGTATTTTCTACCTCATGCCAGGTTTCATGCTCAGATTGAGGATCAAGGTCTCTGGTCATGCATGACTCCTGACCAAAAGGATCAATATTCCTGTGGGCTGGAGAGTCCTTAAAAACAAGGTTGTCTAGATATTTGATACTGCTTCTCAATTTAGGTAAATGTTAGGGTAAAATAGCCCTTGTAAAGACAAGGAACTGACTGCTGATATGCATGCTTGTGTAACTCCATTGTGAAAATGTAGCTCCAGAATGGTGGATTTGGCTTGGCAATGCTAGTATTGAAAACCAATAGCACATTTCCTGAGTTCTGATATGTGAATGGAGGGGAGTGGCAGTTTGATTCTCCACTCAGACTGCACATCTGATGATCACGCGAGAGCTTTCACAAAAATACAGGCATGGAGGGGTAGGTGGGACTATTAAATCCCAATCTCTGGGTGTGGAGGGGTACCTGGATGGCTCAGTCAGTGACTGACTCTTGATTTTGGCTCAGGTCATGATCCCAGGGTTGTGAGATTGAGACCCACGTTAGTCTCTGCACTGAATGTGGAACTTGCTTGGGATTCTCAATCTCTCTCTCTTCCTCTACCCCTCTCCCTGCTTGCATGCATTTGCTCACTCTCTAAAATAAAATTTAAAAAAATCAAAGAATCTCTGGGTGTGAAGACTGAGCATTTAGATACCATAAAAAGCTCCCCAGTTTACTGTCATTTGAAGCTAGGATGGAGAATCCTTTGTATGTGTAGTCTAGACAATTAAAACTCCGTGAGTGTATGTATTGGTAAGACTAAGGAGTGGGATGTAGGTTTTAGAATCTCTAACAGCTGAACAGACATCTTGACACACATTATGGCAGAGAGAGCAAGAAATACTTTTGGTAAGATCACCTATCTGCTGGGTTTCTTATGTCTCCTAACTTGAGCATTCAAGATGGTTATTTTGAAGATACCTATGCAGTTGGTATATGGAAAGGCTACCAAGAATGTGACTAAATATTCAGAGAAAACTGAGCATTTATGTGGTTACACAATACTATTTGAAATTCAGGAAGGCTTTGTGACTTCTTAGTTAGGTCCCAAGAACAAGCTGGACCAGAGAGGGAGAACCCTGTCTATGAACATCGAATGTTAGATATGTCAGAAAGGGTGCAGAGTCTACCCAACAGAAAACATTTCTTGGTAGCCAGCAACGAGGTGCTGATCATGCTGATCAGTTCCCATTGTTTCTTTCACTCCTACATTTAGACTCTCGACTATATTTGGGGTTTAGACATCCAGGCTTCTTTGCGGCTCCGGAGCACAACAGCTTCTAAGTTTTAGAGCGTCTTCACAAGATTTTTGCTACCTCTGGTCTTCAAAGAAAAGTAGTGCTTCACAGTTTGTTATTCTCAGAGAATTTGCAAAAGCATCTGAACTTATTTTTATTTCATTACTTTTTTAACGTTTATTCACTTTGGAAAGAGAGAGAGACAGTGCCAGTGGGGCAGAGAGAGAGGAAGACATAGAAACTGATGCAGGCTCCAGGCTCCAAGCTGTCAGCACAGAGTCCGATGCAGGGCCTGAACCCACTAACTGTGAGATCACAACAGGAGCCAAAGTCGGAGGCTTAACGGACTGAGCCACTCAGGCACCCCAAGGCATCTGAACCATGCAACTTTACTCTATCTCAAAAAAGAGACGCCTGGTCAACACAGCTAACCACGGTTTGTATAATTTCCATCAGCAGATTTTCCATCGTCTCCAACCAATTCAAGCCTAAGATACTGGTGCTGAATGAAGTTAAGTTCTTCCCTCTCTGTCCTCTTGATGGAAAGACCGATTCTGAATGATTCTCCCGTACAGATTGGAAGATCACCTGCCTTCTGGTTCTGAAGATTCCAGCAGGAGCAGATCTCACGACTCTTGGATGATGGTGACAAGAGGGACACACACACACTGGCATCTCCCTGTTGGTCCCAGATTTCTCTAGATCTCACCTGGAGTACAAGAAAAAAGGAGATTATTAGGAGAAAAGGGAAACAGTATACTCTCTTTCCCAGGAATCATAACAAGCAACAACCAAGTCCGAGGCGAAAAGAAGAGTTCTCCCAATTGTAATGAAGTGTGCGCATCTGAACGCCCATATCCCTCTCCTTGGTAAGACCCATTCATTTAGAGTTGAAATTTCTCTCAAGGTTAAATATGGACGGCATCATTGGTCTGGAATGATTCCGGTTCTATTCTTCTTCATCAGTACAAGTGGGCACGTGCCAACCTGGCACAAGTGACAGTCCCGCAAAGTTGTTCAAGCCCCCCGACTACTTCCCGTGCTGCGCCGGTGCAGGGCTCCTGGAGCTCTCAAAGATTCTCTGGGTCGGGGTAAGCTCAGGGGCACCCCCTGTGGCCAGGATGCCAGGAGGTGTGGCTTCTGTTTCTGCAGAACGACAGGACGGAGCAGAGCTGAGGGTCTGCGGGAGGCAGTAGCGGTGGAAAAGCGCGGAGCAAGGGCGAACGAACGCTTAAAAGTCCGCGGGGCTGGAGAGGTCCTGCTTGTCAGTGCGCGCGGGCGCCGCGGGTGGGGGCGAGCCCGCCGCGTCCGAGCCCAGCGCCCGCCTCGAGAGCCGCCGCGCAGGGGGCGGGCTCCCCGCGCGCCGGCTCCGGAGCCGCGGTCCCATTGGCCCGGGGGCACGCCCGTCTCCGAGTAAGGTTCCGAAAGTTTCATTGAAGGTGGAGAAGTGCGCGCCCGCCCGGGAGCCGGGGCTGCGCCGCCTGGGCGAGGCTGCACGGCGGCGGCGGCGGCGGGCGGGGGGCGCGCTGGCATCCGGAGGGCGTTTGGTTTTAATTTTATTTTTTTAAATTGAGGCCGTGGAGGAGGGAATTGGAGTCGGCCCCACTGGCTGTGTGCTTTCGTCTCGATTTCTGCCCACGCTCGCACGATTCCTCCTGGTGAGGGAGGGACTCGCACCGCCACCCCGCGGACCGATAACTCGAGCCCCGTGCAGGCGGGGATGGTTGTGCGCGCCTGGCCGCTCCCACCCGGGTCTCTCCGGCCCGAAGCTGGGGGGCGCAGAGGCTGAGCTGCGCCGCCGCTCGGGGAAGCGCCGCGGGGCGGCTCGGGACCGCGGGCAGCTCCGAGAGCCCGGGCCGAGGGCCGCGCGCCGCAGCCGGGGTGGGCAGGGGGCCGGGACCCAGCAGCCGAGGCACGTTGGCTTCCGAGGGGATTCCGCAAAGAAGGCTTCCCTCCACCCCTGAGCAACGCCCCAGGAGCCAGACGGAACGACAACACGCCCTTCTAGCCCCCTTTCCTTGCCGCGCCGCCCCCCGGGACGCTCCCGAAGTGGCCCCGTCCAGGGCTCTGGCCCGGGCCACTCGCTGAAGAAGCCGCCGCCAACGGATTGGGGATTTCACACTTCATGGGCCGGCGGCGGGGGCGCCGGGCGCCGGGCGAGGGGGCAACCTAGAGCCTGGTTAGGGGCGGCCGAGCGCCGGGCGAGGCGCTACGGAGGGACCAGCCAAGGGCGGCGGAGAGACCTAATAGGGGCGACCGAGAGCCCGGGAAGGAGCGGCCAGCCGCCCGGGGAGCGCGCCCTCGGGGCGGACAGCGCGGCGGTCCTCTCCGAGGCGATGCTGCGGGCCACCGGCCTCCCAAGGCCCTAGGTGGACATGGACCTGGCGCCCCAGTCCTAGGGACCCTCGAACTTCGCCACTCTGCTTGGACTCGCCGGACCGACGCAAGACGCAATGGCCTCGGAAGTGGTGTGCGGGCTCATCTTCAGGCTGCTGCTCCCCATCTGCCTGGCAGTAGGTGAGTGTGGTCCTCTGGCCGAGGTTACCTGAGGGTGGGGGGACGAAGGGGGCGCCCGGGGAGGGGGCCAGGCTAACGGAGCTAACCTAAGTTCAGGGTTCTAAGGCTCAGGGACTAGGTTGGGGAAGTCCGCGCCACGGTCCCGGTGCCGGCGGAGTCAGACGCTTGCTGCTGTCTAGAGTGCCACAGCTGGACACTCTCACTTCGCGCGCTGGGACGCACGCTCGGGGTCTCAATGAATGGTCCGGGTGTAGGGTCCTGGCGGCCAGGATCCGCATGTGCTGGAGACTGTTGAATTTAGTCACACGTGGAATTTCTTTCGTGGAGTATTGCCTTGTGCACAAAGGATGCAAATCCAGCTGGAAGGCGGCTGTAAACCGTCTTCCCAGATACAGTGCAGGGTCCTACCGAAGTGCCCTGCGCCCCCCGTCCCCAGACGCACAGCACATGGTGCATGCAGAAGGTCTGGAAGCCATCTCGCCCCCACCCCGTAGCCCAGCCACAGTGACGGAAGAAGTGGAGGACTCAGGCCATTCTGAAAAGCAAAGGAGGAGGAAGGTACAGGGACACAGTGCCCTGAGGTTGCTCACTTTCTTTTATTCCACTAGAATCCCTGCAACTAAAACGCTGGATGCTGGGGCTATGGAGGACCGAGACCCAGTCCCGCCCTCCAGACACCCGCCCTAACAGATCTTTAAAGGCTTAGTGAGCCCGACTGGGACCAGGCAAGGGTTAAGGGAAGGCCAGAAGTGAGCCTCTTCGACTCCCAGTAAAGGATCTCACTGTTTCTACAGGGGCCTGCTGAGTATTAAAAGCAACTGGGTGCCAAGTCTAAAGACTGGCAGCCTGCTTGGAGTGAGAGTTTCTGAGTTTCTTCTCTAATAGAAGGTGCCTGTTTGGCTGAATCCCACTTCTAGGAATGACTGACAGCACCCCAACTTTTCACTTCCCCACCAGAGCTAGAAAACAGAACACCTTTTACCAGTAGCAACTGCATTTACAAAGAAAATGTGGCCTTCGGAGAAAAGACCACCTTTTTGCAGTTTGCTATAGGGTTGAGGGCTCAAGATCACAACTGTGCTAAGGGTTTTATTTGTGCGAGTAATCGACAGGGGGGCTCTAGAGTGTTTCCCGAGGCTCAATCCCAGCTACCTGGGAGGATTTTGGAGTTGAGTATTAATGCCACAAACTCCATGGAAAACCAAAGAAAGCTTTGAGGTGGAAACAGTCTGCAGCAAAGATGCAAAATCCTTGAGCAGCAAGAGGGGTTTGCGTGCATGTGCCGGCCTTTCTTTGCCATTTATTTGAGTTTCAAGGCAGGACCATTTTTCAGGGATCTTCCTCCTTAATAATCACGCATGGAGAGGAGGAGTGTAGCATCCATGAAGTTGATGTGGACTTCTCTCCACCAGTTTGCTTAACTTTGAAAAGGGAAAAGGTTTTGGGAGAGTGACTTGGGGGAAAACAGCACCAGGCTACTTCTGGTGCCTTCCATACATAGGGTCTGGGCATCTTCTGTGTATTTGAAGCACCTGGCACCGTGCCTGGCACGTTTACTGTTTGCCCAGTGGAAGCCAGCACCTGAGTTAAACAAGGGTCTTTCAGTATGAGGGTTGATTTGTGGTTGTCCTTGCAGACTGGGCAGGAGGCCTGGCGAGTGCTCAGAGGGTCAGAAGGCAGGCTCTTCTTCCTTCCCCACCCTCCTTCCCGACCTCTTCCCGCACCCCTGCTTCTTTCCCTCTCCGCCTCCCCTGGGGCAGCAGCTCCTTGTGGATTTCTGCAGGTGGTTACCTGCTGCCAGCTCTGTCCACTCTTGCATTAGTGATGTGACAGCAGGGATTATCCGCCGTTTGCCACCCACATTGCTCTGGGCTTCGGCCCTTGCAGAGCTTAGCTCGCCAGCCCGGGATGTTCCGCGGTTGCTGGGGCCCTGTCCTTTGGATATTCCTTGGTGGTCTACACCGCAAAGCCCATCAGTGGGACTGTGGAGCTCTGCCCTGCAGAGGGATCAGGGCGCGCAGCACTGCCGGCTCCCGGCGCCCCAAGGCGCGAGGCGCCAGCCCGCAACTCCAGAGCTGCGCGGAGGCTTCTGGGGTGCAGGGCGCAGCGGGGAGCGCTGCTGGACACCCGGTCCCGGCATGACCCCCGCCCTCTGGCTTGCTCCTCTGCGTCCCGTGGGCCCCGCGCAGTGGCCGGCTCGCGGGACCGGAGCTTCCTGGAAGGAGAGCTGCGTCTTCCATGATCTCAAACCCTAGCCCCGGCCTGCCTGCCACCCGGGGCCCACCGGCCTGCTCCCCTAGCTCCCGGGAAAGCCGGAGTCGGCCCGGGCGATCCTCGGCCGCCTACCCTTTCCAGCCCTTGCTTCTGAATTCCCGTGGGTCTTCCGGGCTAACCTGTGCGCCTGTGGGGTCCGGGCGGGGTGGTGGAGCGCGGCGGGCGGTGGAGACCCCCGGTCCGTCTTAGCCTGTTACTTACGCCACTCTCGTGAAAAGCCGACCTAAGGGAAGGCGAAGGAAGCACAAGGACCTGGGACCTCGCCCCCTGCCTTAGAGAGAGTAAGAGCTCCTAGGGAGGACCAGAGGACTGATTCCCTAAGCCCCCCCCCTCCTCCCCAGCCCCGCACCTTGGCTGCCGCTTAGGGAAGATTACCACCTCCCAGGGACTAGATACCGTCTAATCATTGCACTTACAAGGACAGAAAGGCTGGGTAGTTGTCACCTGATTTGGGCATTTCAATTCTAAACAAGAAGTGGATATTTTCAAGGTTATTGGAGGGTTTTCAGGTCTGCCTACTCCCAAGGTGCTACTAAATCAAATAGTCAGGTTTCCCTAATATCCTGGTCACGGAGAGTGCAATGATCTGTTTGCCATTAGAATTGATTTTTACATTTTAGACATCTATTTTTATATCTGGGCAAGGCAGCCTTCAAAGCCAGGCCTTTGCAGAAGCTTGTGTATTTTTTTTTAATTCTCTGACATTGATGTTGAAACTTTTCTGCACAGATATGCTGTAGCCTTTTTTGCCTAGTGATAGATGTTAAAATTAACCGCCATTGTGTTTAAACTGATGCTTGAGGTTTTTCTTTTTTCCGGTAGAAAGAAGTTTACAGAGAAATGATAAGTGAAATCAGACCTTTTTAATGTAGGTTTTATGTGGCTCTTGGGCAAGACAAAAACTATAATTTAGTATAAAATAATATAAATGTTGCTTACCTTCCAAAATGAACATCCAGCGACAGATTTTCCCACATCAGTAACAACTGAACATTTTAAACATCTCCAAAAAACACCATTTGTTTTTTCCTAAAAACAAATACATGGGGCCTGGGTGGCTCAATTGATTAAGCATCCAACTTCAGCCCAGGTCATGATCTTGTGGTCAGTGAGTTCGAGCCCCACGTTGTTGGGCTCTGTGCTGACAGCTCAGAGCCTGGAGCCTGCTTCAGATTCTGTCTCCCTCTTTCTCTGCCCCTCTTCTACTCATGCTCTCTCTCTGTCTCTCAAAAATGAATAAATGTTAAAAAATTTAAAAAATATATACATGGAGAAAACAGACCAAACCTTCCATAATAGTATGAAATCATTAATGGAATAATATCTGGTCATTGTTGAATACTTTAGGAATATTTTTACACTTTTGTTTTAACATGATTGTACTGTCTCGCCCATCTTTAAGTAGATGATTTGAGTCTATTCCTGGGTCAGAACTGGATTTGTACATTTTAATTCACTTGCATCTGACCCATTCATTACATTTTCCCTGGTGTTGCTTGGAGTTTCCTAATTCCTTGCCTAGAAGAGCCCCTAACTTAACCACTGTCAGGGCAGGGGAGGGAGGCCTGGCTTGGACAGAACAGATTGGCCTAAGAGCCACAGAGCCACAGTGGTCTCATACCTTATGCTTCCCCTAAGTGAAGTGACCAGAGCTTAGGAAAGAACAGAGAAGAACAGGGGACTATATAGCACACAAAAAGAATTAACCATCCAACTAGAGCTCTGAGAAGGAAAAAAAAAACAAAAAAACCACACTTGGTTAATTGTGCAAATCCCGGAATAATTTCTTTCTTTTTTTTTTTTTAATATTTTTATTTATTTCTAGGAGAGAGAGAGAGAGACAGCGCGAGCAGGGGAGGGTCAGAGAGAGAGGGAGACACAGACTCCGAAATAGGCTCCAGGCTCCGAGCTGGCAGTCAGCACAAAGCCCGACGCGGGGCTCGAACCCACCAACCGCGAGATCATGACCTAAGCGAAAGTCGGACGCTCAACCGACTAAGCCACCCAGGCGCCCCTATCCCGGAATAATTTCTAAAATTCCCTTTATTTTATTTATTTTATTTTTTTTTTTTTTTACAAATAGTTTATTGTCAAATTAGTTTCTACATAACACTCAGTGCTCATCCCCAAAGTGCCCTCCTCCATGCCCATCCCCCCCTCCCCCCCACATCCATCAGTCCTCAGTTTTTGTCAGCCTTCAAGAGTCTCTCATGGTTTGCCTCTCTCCCTTTCCCCCACCATTTCCGCCCTTCTTCTCCCCCTTGGTCCTCCGTCAAGTTCCTCCTAATCCTCCTATACGTGCAAACATATGATATTTGTCCTTCTCTGCCTGACTTATTTCGCTCAGCATAACACCCTCAAGGTCCATCCATGTTGCTACACATGGCCAGATTTCATTGTTTCTCATTGCCATGTAGTATTCCATGGTATAGATAAACCACATCTTCTTGATCCATTCATCTGTTGATGGACACTTAGGCTCTTTCCATGTTTTAGCTACTAAAATTCCCTTTAGAGAGAGTTGGATAAACATTAGAGCAAAAACACTGAGTTGCTTTTGAAATATGTATGGGTAGGGCTCTCTAAATATAATTATTTTCTCTACAGTATCATATATTTCTCCTTGTGTGGCACATGCCATATTGAAGTCACACTTACACACACCCCAGGAATTCTAGATGATGCATGGTCACAGGTCTCTCCTTTGCCTCTGCTGTAACTCTTGGTGGTAGGAGGTTTGAGCTGCTGGAAAACGCACTCACGGTGTTTAAAGTCACTTTCTTTACCATTACACCTTCTCAGCCTTATCTAGGTGGATGGTATTTATCACTTTTGGAAAGGAGAAAAGTTAATAGTGGAAAGGGTCGGAAATACATAGTTTAATTCTAAAATAAAGTATCTTGCAAACACAAATGGACAGGCTCATTTTGTTCCAGGAGTCGTGGAAGCTGGAACTCTGTGTCCAGCCTGTGGTTTGTCAGTGTCTACGTTGCTTTACAGGCAATATATGCTTGTTCGTAGAGATAAGCGGGATGCTTTGAACTTCACCTTTGGGGGTGGAGGTGTTGTGACTTGGCAGTTTCAAAGATCTCTTCACATCCCAGCTCTGCCCTTTACTGTATTATCATACAGTTTTTTGTTTTGTTTTGTCTTTTTTTTTTTTGCTTGTTTCTCTTTTCTTTCTGTAAAAGGAAGTTATTAATGCCTCCTTCCTTGGGTCATTGTGAGACAGTGGGCACTGCACACCTTGTGTAATGCCTGACACTCTGCAGGTGCTTAACATGGGAAGTATTATTATTGCATTTATATAGATGAGCAGAAGAGCAGGATGCTTGAGGAAATGTCTTAGCAGAATATAAAACTACCAGGTAGTGACATGGATCATAAGGATACTGATATGCATAGGTGGGATTCATAAGAAAGCAACTCTGTACCTTTCAAATTACTCAAATAAAGTTGGTGTGTGTGTTGTGGGAGAGTTTTTTAATTATCAGGAGTTCTCACACCAGTTTTACTCATTCTACACATGCACAGTTGCATTCTTCTGGTTAAATATGTCCCCCCTAGAATTATGCTGACAGCTTACTTTTGACTTTCTGACGCTACTACGCCACCATCTTTGTCATCTATAGAATATGATTTTATTTTTCTTTTTTTTATATGGGCATTTTCCTTTTAGATCCTATGCTACTTTAATTGTATATGAAGTTGCACAGTAACAGTATATCATGTTATAACTTTCCCCATAAATATTCAGGAGAACCTAGAATACTGTAGGCACACCTGGATATTTAAGAGCAATTGATTAAGAACTCTATGATGACACAATGTATATAATGTAAAACATTAAATTTTGTAACATTTGTAGATTTAAACAGTTGTTTTGAGGATATGGAATCAAGTATATAAAATAAAACAAGTATTCCATTGAATGGGGGCTAAGCACAAAGCTGTATTGGAAAACACATTTAAAGTATTTGGCTGTAAGAGATAAGTGTGTATGAGGCTTATCATATTCACCAGACCCTCTACTTGGCCCTTTCAGACCCATCAGGACATGGCATCTAAGTATCTGTGGAGAGAGCACATCAGACCTTTTTAACAATTTCGTAATTGTCAACTATCCCATAATTATCTAACAGGCATGGAGCACTTAGCTAAATCATTTTTAAAACTTAAGAGTGATAATATAAACTTTAGCATTTCCCCCTATTTATTGGCAGACTTTTGACAACTATAATAGTAATTTAAACTATGTTTCAAGTTTCCTTCAGCACATACATTTTTTTGTTTGCGTAGTTTTATCATATTGGAATGGTGAAGTTGTCTGATTGCTGTTTTTGAATTCTCCATTTGAATGGTACTGGTAGGCACAATTCTGCATTCAACTAGGATATTGTGGATGGGCATATTTAAACTTTTTGCTATGTGAATTTCAAATTTTTAATATATTTTATTAAAAAAAGAATGGATCTGCTATATTTGCGTGATTAGTTCTGGCTTTCTCTGGGAGTGAAGGTGTGGCTAAGACTTTATCTAGTCCTTTTGTTTTTATTTTATATTTATTTTTCAGTTTTATTGAGAAATAACTGACTCACATCCCTGTTTAAATGTAAGGCGTATAGCCTGATGGTGTGATTTGCATATATTATAGAATAACGATCCCCATAGTAAGTTCAGCTAACATCCACCTTCTCAACAGATGCCATACAAAGAAAGGAAAGAAGAAAGAAGAAATATCCTCCTTGTGATGAGAACTCTTAGGATTTCTTCTCTTAACAATTTTGCTGCATCTCACACAGCAGGGGTAGCTGTAGGCATCATGTTGTCCATTACATCCCTAGTACTTCTTCTTTTTTTTTTTTAATATTTTTTATTTATTTCTAGGAGAGAGAGAGAGACAGTGTGAGCAGGGGAGGGTCAGAGAGAGAGGGAGTCACAGACTGAAACAGGCTCCAGGCTCTGAGCTGGCAGCACAGAGCCCGACGCGGGGCTCGAACCCACGAACCGTGAGATCATGACCTAAGCGAAAGTCGGACGCTTAACCGACTAAGCCACCCAGGTGCCCCACATCCCTAGTACTTCTACATCTTATTATTGGAAGGTTGTATCTTTTGGCCAACTTCCTCCAGTTCCCCTCCGTCTCTCACTCTCCACATTTTTTTTTTTTTTTACATTCCACATATAAATGAATTGATACAGTGTTTTGTGTTTCTCTGCCTGACTTACTTCGCTTAGCATAATGCCCTCAAGGTCCATCTGTTTTGTTGCAAATGGGATGATTTCCTCATTTTTAATGGCTGAATAATATTCCTGTGCGTGTGTGTGTGTGTGTGTGTGTGTGTGTGTGTGTGTGTGTGTGTTTCCTTATCTATTCATCCATTCATGGACACTGAGGTGGTTTGCATGTCTTGGCTCTAGTAAATAAAGCTCCTGTGACCATGGGGGTGCACATATCTTTCTGAGTTAGTGTTTTCATTATCATTGGATATGTTCCCAGAAGTGGAATTGCTGGATGATATAGTGGTTCTACTTTTAATTTTTTTGAGGACCCTTCCTACTGTTTTCTGTAGTGGCTGCACCATTTTACAATCCCACCAGCAGTCACAAGGTTCTCTTTTCTTCCCATCCATACCACCATTTGTTATCTCTTGTCTTTTTGTTGATGCCATTCTAACAGGCATGAGATGATATCTCACTGTAGTTTAAATTTGCATTTCCCTAATGATTATTGTTGAGCATCTTTTCATGTGCCTGTTGGCATCTTGCATATCCTTTTTATTTTTATTTAACATTTTTAAAAATGTTTTATTTATCTTTGAGAGAGAGATCGAGACAGCATAAGCAGGGGAGGGTCAGAGAGAGAGGGAGACACAGAATCCGAAGACAGGCTTCAGGCTCTGAGCTGGCTGTCAGCACAGAGCCCAATGTGGGGCTCAACCCCACAAACCATGAGATCATGACCTGAGCTGAAGTCTGATGCTTAACCGACTGAGCCACCCAGGCGCCCCTTGTATATCTCTTTTAGAAAGATGTATAACCGGGTCCTTTGCCCATTTTTAATTGGGTTATTTGGTCTTTCACTATTGATTTGCAAGGTTCTTTATCAGATAAGTGGTTTGCATATATTTTTCCCACTGCATAGGCTGTCATTTCACTTTGTTGTTGTTGTTGTTTTTTTTTCCTGTGCAGAAGCTTTTTAGTTTGATGTAGTCCCATGTGTTTATTTTTGATTTAGTTCCTTATGCTTTAGATGTCATATCCGAAAATTCATTACCAAGACTCATGTGAAGGAACTCCATTCCTATGTTTTCTTCTAGAAGTTTTGTGGCTTCAGGTCTTGGTTTTTAGTCATTGATCATTTTGAGTTAATTTCTGTGAGTGGTATAAGATATGGATTTAGCTTTATTCTTTACTATGTGGCTGTCCAGTTTGTCCAGTTTTTCTAGAACCATTTGTTGAAGAGACATATTTTCTCCATTGAGTATTCTTGGCTCCCTTGTCAAATATTAGTTGACTGTATGTGTGTGGGATTATATCTGAGCTCTTTATTCTGTTCCATTTTTTTGTCTGTTTTTATGTCAACACAATGCTATTTTGATGACTATAGTTATACAGTATAACTTGAAATCAGGAAGTATGATGCCTCCTGCTTTGTTCTTTCTCAGGGTTTTCTTTGGCTCTTCAGGGTCTTCTGTGGTTCTGTATAAACTTTAGGAGTGTTTTATCTACTTCTGTTAAAAATGCCATTGAAATCTTCATAAGGATTGCATGGAATCTATAGATGGCTTTTGGTGGTATTGACATTTTAACAATATTTATTCTTCCAATCCATGGATGTGGAATACCATTCCATTTATTTGTGTCTTCTTAGATTTCCCTTGTCAATATCTTGTAGTTTTCAGCATAGAAATCTTTCACCTCCTTAGTATTTTATTGTTAAGTTTTTCCTAATTATCTTTTTGTTTTTGATGCTATTGGAAATGAAATCAATTTCTTTTTTGAAAACTTCATCTTTAGCATTAACTCCTCTTTTAAGGAGTTATTTATCCTGTTACCCAAACTCAGATGGATTCTCCTTTAAGTGCTTTTTTCCACCTCTGAACTCTCCACCTCACTCCCCTCCTCTTCTCTGCCTTTTGACTTGGTTTGGTCAACACCAGGCTCCTTATCTCCCCGCTGCAGCCATCTCTGGTGAGCTCTGTTCTAGCTTTCCCTCCTCTCCTTGTCCTGCATATTTACAATGGTACTGTTGGTGCCATTGACCCTTAGGTGCAGATGCTTTACAAGTCAAGTATCTCGTTCATAGATGCTCTTCTGGCTTTGTCCTTGCTCTTTCATCTCAGTCAACAAAAGGGTTGTGGTTGTATTGGGTTCACATCCTGTGTGTCCTGCAGTATTGGAGGACCTCAGATCTCCATCTTGGTCTCTTGGCCTCCTTCCATCCTTGTCATATGCTGAGCCAGGTGTGACTTCCCCTGCTCAAAGCCCTCCAGAATCAATTCTGCAGTAGTTGGGGCTCTTGTCAGCATCACTGACATTCCAGCCTCGCCTAAATCAAATCAGGCAAAGCGGTGCTGCCATTCCACCTTCCATTCAATACAGGGCTTGGTCATCAGCCCAGGAAGTTTGTTTTCCTCCCCTGAGAGCAAGTAAATTCTTTTCTCCAGTTGATAGATGATCCTTTCAGCCATTTTAAAGCAAAGGCAATTCTGTTCTTCACAAGTTCTTTTTTTTTTTTTTTTTTTTACATATATGTAGGTTTCTCAGGGTAGTGAGGGTTAGATAAGATAAACTTTGTATCTCTCACATGATAGTCAAGATGTAGGTGGTCCAAAGCTGATATATTAACCATTCTCTAGGACGTTGCCTGGGGAAGCCACCATTGCTGCTACTTTGCAGGTGTTGGATTCGTCCCTCTGGTTCAAGATAGCCTCTTCCCATGTTAACGTGAAGCTGAAGGATGGAACTAAACAGAAAGGTCACTTCTTCCTCACCCGTTAAGGACACAACCTGGAAGTTACATGAATCACTTATATTCTTGTCCTGTTAGCTTGAGTTTAGTAATATTATTTACCTACCTAACTGCACGGAAATCTGATAAATTCATCTTTATTTTGGCTTACAATGAGCTCAGCTAAAAATGGGGGAGATTGGTTGTGTTACAGTGATAGAGAAAGAGAATGAATATCAGCTTACAGATATCAGTCTGTGCCTCCTGTAGATGAAGGTAATTTAATGTGCTTTGCAGACACTGATTTTCTTACCCACAGTCTTCACTTTGCTTCTAGGACTCTATCTAGACTCAGGTTCCATCAGGTTCTTAAAGGTGAGGTATAAAGTGTGATCCATGAGAGTCCAAAGGGACGGAGTTTTCTAATTTATACAGACAGAAATTTGAGGAACATGTGTACGAATGGGTGTTATGGGTGTGGGATCATATAAAGAAGAACCAGAAGGTTGGATCTGGCCAAATTTATTGATATGGAACCACGAAGAAGAAATTCTGGATTCTCTGTTGTTACACTAGAAAGGGCTATGATGGGTTGGCAGGTTGGCTGGAGCATGGACAACAAAGGTAACCTGCCCTAAATGAAGTTGTAATGCCAGACCAGTCTTAGTATTCTCTAGAGGAATAGATCCAAAGGCTTAGAGAGATTGGAATAATAGAGTGAATTTGTCATGTAAGACCAGCTCACCCACCTTGGTCCAGAGGACACAAGTTTCTCCATAACTGAGAAATAAATTTGTGAGGACACACTCAAAATTCTTGAAGAACTCTGTGGTTTCTCTTCTTTGTAGTTCAAAACTTAGTGGAAACTACTACCACTAACTGGGGATCCTTAAATACTATGGGGTATTTGGGTCCCAGGCACCAAGTAGCCCACTTAATTGCCAAGCCAAGATGGGTGTGGTTATCAAAATGGACAGTGGAGTCAAAGCAGTAATCAGAGTAGTCCAACTTGAGGAGAACTTGGCCTTTGGCTTGCTGTTCATGGTGCTCCTAGAAGTGAAATCCTGACTTGATCTGTAAACGTGGAAGAGTTGTAGGTCAAGTGAACCATAGTCTGACTTGAATCACCAACCCAGAGTCATGGCCCCTCAATCAATTGCCTGGCTTGAGCCAGTTGATAAACTTAGAATCTTGAGTGAAGGGCTTGTGAGGAACAGAATTGTCTTTGCTTAGAAGTGGCTCAAAGGGCCATCTGTCAACTAGAACAAAGAATCTGCTTGCTACCAGGACAAGAATACAAACTTTCTGGGCTGATGGCTAAGCACTGTATTCAAGGTGGAATGGCAATGATGGTTTGCCTGATTTGACTGAGGTGAGGCTGGAATGTACTTGTGCAGAGAAAAGCCCTAAGTACTCGCCACTCAGAATAGCAGACTAGGTCCCCTTGATGAGGGACCCTCTACACTGCCAACTATACTAGCATTTCACTTTCCCCGCCCTGTTTCTTTGGATGCTTAGTATCTTCACTTAAAGTGTAAGTATATGTGGAAAGATAAGATGACTATTTTGTCATCCACATATTAGTATAAGTTAGTTCAAAGAGCTTATTTTCCCTTTTTCACCTATTCGGAATGGAATGGTCATTTTAACTGAATGGGCAGGCATAGTTGTTAGATGTTGAATATAGATCTGGTCTAGATTGTAAGAATCCTTTTTGTTTTTTTTTTTTTTTAAGGAGCCATAATACCATGGGTCATTTAGGGGCTTACCAAAACGTATGCCAATATCAAATGCAGCATGTTTTCCCTAGGGCTAGCTCTACGCAAAGGAGATAGAACACAAAAATCCTTCCTCTCCTCCTCCTTTTATTTGTATTATATGGTTTCAGACATCCAAGGGGAACCTGTTGTGATTAAGTACAGCTCTAAAGTCTAGTTGTTTAGGTAAAGATCTTGGCCTGTCATACTAGCTGTGTGACCTTACAGATTGTTTAACCTCTCTGTTCTTTAATTATTTCATTTATAAGATGAGTTGATATTAATAGTACTTGACTCAGGACTGTTGCAAGGCTTAGATGACAGTGCTTCTAAAGTCCTTGGTGCAGTGCCTGCCACACAGTAAATATTCAGTAAAATTTAGATGTGATGATTAGTTCCAGGCTCAGAAATTAGGCATTGCTATTAGTCATAGGCTAATTTGAGGACCTGCTCATCAGGAACAACATAATTTCAGTGGGCAGATGACTTGGAGTTCCAGTCAACTTCCAAGGAAGCTTTGGAATGAGACCTTTGTAAATTGAAAACTGTCTTGGGTGCCTGGGTGGCTCAGTCGGTTAAGTGTCTGACTGAAGCTCACGTCATGATCTTGTTGTTTGTGGGTTTGAGCCCCGTGTCGGGCTCACAGCTAGCTCAGAGCCTGGAGCCTGCTTCAGATTCTGCGTTTTCCTCTCTTTCTGCCCCTCCTCTGCTCACGTTCTGTCTCTCCATTTCTCAAAAATAAGTAAACATAAAAAAAAAAAAAAAAAGAAAACCATCTGGACCCCCTTGTGTCCCCGTCATGTATGCTGGAAGCCTCTGCACCATGCTTATTGTTACCTTTGGAACAATGCGACATCCATGTCAACTTCTTCCCTTCTTTAATTCTCCTTCCCAGGCAGAATGAATTGTTCCCTCGGTGTTCACCTGGCACTTGGTTCATATTATCACAGAGTTTTGTACTTCGTTATGTGATTGCTCTCTTCCCTCCCATGAGTTTGCAAGTTCAGAGACCCCACTTAATCCTTCTAGATATCCTCAGCACTCATTTACTGCCTGACACATAGTAGATATTAAAAAATATATATCTTTTTTTGAATTATAGTTTCCTTTGGGTGCAGAACTGTGTCCAGTCATTACACTTCAGCTGTCTACTGAAGTGAATCTGTAGAATACTGAAGAACATCCAGCGAATACTGAAGAAATATTTGCCAATTGAATAATTAAGGAATTCATGGGCTTTAAACATTTTCTCTTGGAAGTCTCAGAAGTTGGAAAATTCAGTCAGGTCTGGCATCTTATAGCTATTGGTTTTTATGCATTTGAATAGAATATTCCTAACGGTTTAATTTACATGCACCACGAAGTTCCAACTGTGAATTTTATCAACATGTGGATGAATAAATTTTACTTGCTTCCCAGTGAAGAGGGAAGGAAAAACACATTTGATGGTGGTAAAGCTTGACCGGAGCGTCATCCTTGAAGTGCATATTATTTTTTAAAATGTTTTCAGCTCTCTTGGAACCACACAAATCGATCTGTTTTCTGTTGTGGCCAAATCCACTAGGTCAGCAGTTCTGGCCACAGGTGCAGGAAGGAGGAAGAGTTTAGAACCTTAACAAGCTGGTAATTTGGAAGCAGAGCTCCATGGGCATGAATTATAGATCTGTGCAGCTTTGAGCAGTTCTTGCTTCTGCCGCTTCTTTGCTCCCTCTGTGTTCCACAGACCGTACTTGTCTGCAGCAGTCTGCTTCGGCACCCCCTCATGAACGTGTGCCCCTGCTGTAGAATCTAGGCTGCGAGAATTCTAGAAAGGGCCCTGGGATGAAACTCTAACGAAAAGTCCCAACCCTATTAAGAATGAGCTTCACGACTTTGCCACGTCACAGAAACTCTCTATTCCTCAATTACATTTTCTAGAATATGAGGTGTTCGAGATTGAGAAATATTTTCATAGATTCTCATAGTAATACTTCTGCACATAATTCTTCTGAATATTAGAAGATAAGACCGTAAAGCATTGCTTTTTAAGCAGCCCACCAGAACTTTTACATCTAACTTGTTCGCGGCTCTTAATAACCATAGAACGTAAATCGTTTCACACTTGACCTCAAAGAACTGTTAGGAAGGAAAGGAAAATAATTTTGTATCACTTTAGGTACTTGAGGGTTTTTCCCAACAGATGGTATGAAGGAGAGCTTAGGTTTTGTAATCAGAACATTTCAGTGACTCTCCCTCACTTGCTCTTGACCCAGAATCACACACACATCATCACCGGTGATGGTAACAACAGGAACAAGATGTGTGGTCAGATCTGGTGGAGAATTGGCTGTGGGTAGCTTTGCGGAACAAATGAATTTTACCACCCATCATTTACGGTCAGACATGCCTATAAGGAAAACCAAAGCACACAGTTATTAATTGAAGCTAAACGAAAGTGTAGAGACATAGAATTATATAAACAAAATTTGGACTTTTTGAGCAAAATAGTGAATTTCTTACAAAATGTAGCACCTCAGTGACATTGTAGACCTTAGGAGATTTTAGCTGGACAGTTCGATTATCCAGCAAAGGACACGGCGGGGGTGAGGGGACCCAAAAGTACAAGTGTGTGTAGGTAAGAGTCCAAGCCTGGGCTGGGGGCTGGGGTTGGTGCTGACCCCCATTCTGGGGCTGCTCTCTCTTGGCTTCAGGGATATAGCTGTGGGGGTGTGAGCTTTCTACAGTTTAAAGCCTCTACCCACTCCTCCTCTTTCAGTCTTTTTTAAACTTAAGGGTTTTTTAAAATTCTTTTTTAATGTTTGTTTTTATTTATTTCTGAACGAAAGACAGCGTGAGCAGGGGAGGGTCAGAGAGAGAGGGAGATACGGAATCTGAAACAGGCTCCAGGCTCTGAGCTGGCAGTCAGCACAGAGCCTGACGCGGGGCTCGAACCCGTGAACCGTGAGATCGTGACCTGAGCCAAAGTCAGATGCTTAACTGACTGAGCCACCCAGGCGCCCCCTAAACTTAAGGTTTTAAAAGCCTTTTACATTTGCTCAACCAGACAATCCTGACTCTTGTTGGCCTGGGAGCCTGAAGTCACTGCAGATGATAAGCACTGAGGCAGTCCCGCCTGGAGCCAGGGTTGACACCCCTGATGGGTGACACCACCTCTGGTGGGGCATCGTCAGGCAGGAGAGGGGGTGAAAGGTCAGGATACAAAGCCATGGGAAGAGGGATAGTCCTAAAATGGGGTTTGTTTCTGGGGAGCCAGTATTTTACAGAAACCTGCAGCTCCCTAGAATTTCTCATTAAGAACCACAAACCTCTAGCAATAACTGCCAAAGCTTCATCATTCTTGCTGTCGCATTGCCTTACGGTCTTGCTGTGTTCTGACCCAACGGTGGCATGGTCGCACAATCCCTACCTCATCTTACACTTTGGGCTGTTTTCAAACATTAAAACCATCCCTGGCACGCAACAATTTCCCACCCTAGAGGCTAATTAAAAGGGATGTGGCACAGGCCCCAAAGACATTTAAAAAAAGTTTTTTTAATGTTTATTTTAGAGACAGAGAGAAGAGCTTGAGTGGGGGAGGGGGAGAGAGAGAGGGAGACACAGAAACTGAAGCAGGCTCCAGGCTCTGAGCTATCAGCACACAGCCTGATGTGGGGCTCGAACCCATGGACCATGAGATCATGACCTGAGCCAAAGTCGGCCGCCCAACCAACTGAGCCACCCAGGTGCCCCCAAAGGCATTTGTTGAATTGGATATCAAAATATTTTGAGCAGTCATCTCTAGAGTCAGTGTTACCATCCAAATGTTGGTAATCAGAGACTGATCTGTCAGCTGTTCCAACACTCAGATTTGCATATAGGTCTAGTCCCTACATTTCCATTTTATTATCATTAATTTTTTTTTAATGTTTTATTTATTTCTAGGAGAGAGAGAGAGAGACAGTGTGAGCAGGGGAGAGTCAGAGAGAGAGGGAGTCACAGACTGAAACAGGCTCCAGGCTCTGAGCCGGCAGTCAGCACAGAGCCCGACGCGGGGCTCAAACCCACGAACCGCGAGATCATGACCCAAGCGGAAGTCGGACGCTTAACCGACTAAGCCACCCAGGCGCCCCAATTATCATTAATTTTTAAATGTCCTTATTTTTGAAAGAGACAGAGACAGAACGTGAGCAGGGGAGGGGCAGAGAGAGAGAGAGGGAGACACAGAATCCGAAGCAGGCTCCAGGCTCTGAGCCGTCAGCACACAGCCCATTATAGAGTTCAAAAGCAGAAACCGTGAGATCATGACCTGAGCTGAAGTCTGAGGCTTAACTGCCTGAGCCACCCAGGTGCCCCTCAACATTTACATTTTAAATGTCCTGCTGGTCTACCACAGAGGGAGCAGTGTGCTAGTCAAACAAACTCTTGTTAGAGCATCATATTTCATAAATTTGAATATGCATGTAATGCAATTTTCTTAAAAAACATATTTGAAATCGTGATTTGAATAGTCCTTGATGACTTTTTTCTTTCATTATTTTTTTATTAATCTTCTGATTTCCACTGATTTTTTTTTGCCCTTCTCCCGTTATACATTTCCCAGAATGCACTCAAATAATACAGTAATCCAAGACAGTTTTCTAATGTGCCCAGTCTTTCCTATCTTAAAATAGCATTGGCTTTTGTTTACTCCAATGTCAAAGAAAACTCATGGAGAGTTCTTTTTTGCTGATTCACCTCTCTCTATCACTTTTGACTTGTTGCTTTCTAGGTTTCTTTTTTGGCAATTGCCCAAAAGTAGCTTGACAGTTTTTTACAATCTTATTTTTAAGTTCTCAAAATATTACCTTTTAGATCTTCCTACCAGTCTATTCCTGACTCAATTAATGGCACTTGATTTCAATTCTCAATGAGAGCACAACGAAAGATTAAAAAATTTTTTTTTTTAACGTTTTATTTGTTTCTGAGAGAGAGAGCATGAGCAGGGGAGGGTCAGAGAGAGAGGGAGATACAGAATCTGAAACAGACTCCAGGCTCTGAGCTGGCTGTCAGCACAGAGCCCAACGTGGGGCTCAAACCCACGAACCGTGAGATCATGACCTGAGCTGAAGTCAGACACTTAACCGACTGAGCCACCCAGGCGCCCCAGGAGAGATTTTTTTTAAGTCACCCATTTTCTTTTTTCCTCCTCAAAAATTAAACAACACGGAGGGACAAATATAAGAGAGGCTTACACGTGATCCGTGGTGTTGGTAGCTCAGTGCTGACCCCGGGCTGTAGTCCTTTCTAGATGGGTGTGTGACCCCTACTGCGTGGAGCAGGAGGGGGCTGGACTCCTAGGGCTCCTGTTTCTTCACTGGCAGTAAGCTATTAGGCGTTCATTAAAGGCCTTTGTCACGGATGCACTCATTCTTGTGTGTGTATTTCTAGCAAAACTAATTCAATTGCAGTTGCTTCGTGAATATGCCCATCACTGAGCACCCCAGCTCTTGTCTTCTTGATATTGTTCCTCCATGAGTTCAGAACAAACATGTTTTCTTTTGTTTTCAACACTTTTCTCTAGGGTGTCCTACATATCCGTGGCTACAATCGATGCAAAGTATGGTCATCTCTCAGCAAGCAGAGTTTTAAAGTTTATAGACTCTCAGAAGCACAGGGTTTCCACTTAGAGCTACTCCTAGGCAAAAATGGAACATGCGTGAACAAGCTCCACGCCTTCCCTCTGAGCTTTCCTGCCTTCAGTGGTAACTGCTTCCTCATCTTCTGTTCCCTCTCCGTTCCTGCATGGGCTTCCAGGACTTTTCCAGCAAGGTGACAGGTGAGGGAAGAACATGGGCTCTGGGGTTAATCAGACAAGGTTTCAAACATTTGCCTAACTCCTCTGAGCCTCAGTTTCCCAACCTGAAGAATCGCAGAAATCCCATGTATTTCAAAAAGAATAGCAAGAAATATGTGAAAGGATGTAAGTCAGGTGCCTAACACAGTGCTGACAGATGAAGGGCTAACCAAATTTTCTGGTTAATTTTTCTCTTACTTTCTCTTCCTCGTGTCTGGGGTCTCTGTCCTCTGAACACTGTACCCTGAATGTGGTCGTGGCTCCTCTGGTTCAGAGCCTTGTGGATTGGTAAGGCATCAAGAGAATGTGGTGGCCTCCCAGGGGCACCTGGTGTCAACTAGATAAAACGCTGTTGCCAAAAAGCAGGCAATTCTGAGGATAGGAATTCAGTGACTAATGAGGGTAACTGAAGGCCATTTCTGTTTCCAACCATGGTGGTAAAGTGAGTTTTCTGTGGAGCTCATGATGACTTAAATTCAGTTATAATTCTTTATACTGGTTACTTAGTCAAATATGCAAAGAGTAGGAACTAAGGTGGGTCCATCTTAAATGATGGTAGATATGGATGAAGGTTATCCAATGGTAATATGTCTCAGATTTGCTGTGTTAGGACAGTGGTGATACAATATATAGTAAATAAAACTTATTTTCAACTCACAAAATATCAGGGCCGTATAATGCTTGAGTTGTATTTCTTGATTTTTTTAATTGTTATTTCAGACACTGAACTTCACAGCCATGAAACGTCTTATGTTTTAAGTTGCGGATAGCTTATTTTCCCTAGTGGTCATTCTCCTGATATTCAAATTTAGTGAACATATTTCCATTTGGGATTTAAGTGCTAACAGGTAATTTTATAAAAATCTGTGAGTGGAGATAAATAATTTGCTTTGCTTTTACAGTCTGATTCCAGTTGAGTATGTTGGGTGTCAAATTAATTTTCCAAGAGTATTTTTAAAAAAATTTTTAAGTTTATTTCCTTTGAGAGACAGAAAGAGAGTGAGTGAGGCAAGGGCAGAGAGGAAGAGAGAGAATCAATCCCAGCATGCTCTGTGCTATCAGCCCGATGTGGGGCTCTGTCTCACAAACTGTGAGAACATGACCTGAGTAGAATGCTTAACCAACTGAGCCACACAGACACCCCGTTAGAGTATTTTTTCAAGGATTCCTTTGAGGATGGCGCATTTAGTTGGGTAGGTTTAATAATTATAGTTTTCTAAATTAAACATTTGTTAACAATTATTTAAAAATGAGTGATTTTATCATAGTTGTTAGGTGAGCTGAATATTGAGAATTCTATAATGGTATCAAAGACAGTCTATCATGTTTTGCACAGTTAAAAAAAAAAAGAAAGAAAAACTTCAAAGACAATATAAATGTGATTCTCTGTGCTCAGCTGTAATATGGAAATTAATAATTTTTGTAATAAGTAAAAGACATTAAGCAAGATAAATAAATATTTTTCAGTGTCAAATTAATTACTTAATCTTATATAATCTTATCTTCTGACGATATTTTAAATACCATCAGGGTGTCAAGAATTTTAATAACATCAGGACTTCTGCTAAAAAGACGTTTTCATTATGGGTCACATGGATTTCTAGTATGTGAGGGCAGTCCGCTGTGCTGTTGTAGCTCAGCTCCTGATGCAGTCAGACTGAGTTATGTGACATTTCAATACAATTGACCCAAAGTTTAAAGCTACATTTGCATTTCCACCAGGTATCTTAGGCAGCCTTATGGGGAATTCCAGGGTGGAGCTTGTCGGCACACTACAAATGTAGGATTCTGTTAACTTTAGGAAGAGATGCTAAGTGGTCATAAGCCTCCTCACAGATCTCCTATGATGTATGAAAATCAGTGGAAACACACCTTTCAGAATGGATAATGTCAACAACACAAGAAACAACAGGTAGGAAGGCAAACTCATCTAGCCACTGTGGACAGCAGTATGTAGGCTCCTTGAAAAGTTAAAAATAGAACTACCTTATGATCCAGCAATCATACTGGTAGGTAGGTATTTACTCAAAGAATATAAGAATACTAATTGAAAAGGATACATGCACTCCTATGTTTATAACAGTTTTATTGACAACAGCCAAGATATGGAAGCAGCCCAAGTGCCCATCTACTGATGACTCGATAAAGAAGATGTTACACACACACACACACAGAGGAGGGGGGGATATTACTCAGCCATAAACAGAATGAAATCTTACCATTTGCAATGACATGGATGGAACTAGAAAGTTTTATGCTAAGCGAAATAAATCAGAGAAAGACAAATAACATATGATTTCACTCATATGTGGAATTTAAGAAACAAAACAAACAGGGAACCTGGGTGACTCAGTCAGTTAAGCGTCTGACTTCAGTTCAGGTCATGATCTCATGGTTCGTGGGTTCAAGCCCCATGTTGGGCTCTGTGCTGACAGCTCAGATTCTGTGTCTTCCTCTCTCTCTGACCCTCCCCTGCTCACGTTCTCTCTCTCTCTCTTTCTCTCAGAAATGTATAAACATTAAAAAAAAAGAAAAAAAAAAGCAAAGGGAAAAAATAGAGGCAAACCAAGAAATAGATTCTTAATTATAGAGAACAAACTGATTGTTACTAGAGGGGAGGGGAGATTAAGGCATGCACTTGTCTGATAAGCACTGGGTGATGTATGAAAGTGTTGAATCACTATAATGTACAGCTGAAACTAATATAACATTGTATGTTGACTAACTTGAATTAAAATAAAAACTTAAATTAATGGACTAACTGCAGAGTTGTTCTGAATTTGTATATCTACCAGATGTTAGCCAATTTCTCTATGTAAGAAAGTAATGAGCAAATAAATGAAGTTGAGCTTTGAAGATTTTATCAATGTGGAAAACAACAGTTAACTCAGAATGAATGCCTTAATTATTGCAATTAATTGGCACAACTGGGGAATTCAAGTATCTTTGCAAAAATCTTACACATTTTCATTAATTCACAGGCGTTAATCTGAGTGGTTCCAGAGTGGGTCACATCGAGGCAGGCCTTGATTCTGCTTAAAAAATAAAGTGATTCATTTGTGTTTCTCACATTCTATGTCACTACTTTTCTGCTTTTTTCCGCCCACCGTCAGTTTCATCCTATGCCATAAGAAGTCACTACACAGTAAAATAGCCATCATTTTAGTGATAGCTGAGCATCTGGTATGGAGCTAGCCAGCCTTGGTCTGATCCCATCTCTGCAACATGGGATTTATGTGACATAGGGTAAGCTACTGCACTCTCTGCACCTCAGTTTTCCCATGTATAAAATGGGGAGAATTATAGGACCTTTCTCACAGTGTTGTTCAGAGGATTAAATTTAGAAGCGCCAGGCATGGTTTCAGCCCCACTCTGTAAAATATCTCGAATTTATTCTCTGCCTTTGCTGTGGAAAACTTGAAGTACCTGAAATATGAAAAAAAAAAAATTGAAATAGTCGATTGATTTAGTCAGTCTTTTAAGAAAAGGGCTAATGTGACTGTTTTATGCGTGTGACCCTGTGGGATGCAAAAGAAACGAACGAGCTGAAGGAGAAATCAGCAGGTCCTAGGTCCCAGGTATTTTGCACACATCACTCTTTATCCATTCTTAGCACTCTGCAAAGCAGGCCTTAAATCTTGTTTCATAGGTGAAAACACTGTGTTTTAGACAGTCCCAGTGATTTTCCCCAAAGTCACAGAGCTACACTTTATATTAAAGTAAAACAAAGGTGGGGCGCCTGGGTGGCTTAGTCTGTTAAGTGTCCGACTTTCGTTTAGGTCATGATCTCGCGGTTCGTGGGTTCGAGCCCCGCGTCGGGCTCTGTGCTGACTGCCAGCTCAGAGCCTGGAGCCTGTTTCAGTCTGTGACTCCCTCTCTCTCTGACTCTCCCCTGCTCACGCTGTCTCTCTCTCTCTCCTAGAAATAAATAAAAATATTAAAAAAAAAAATAAAGTAAAACAAAGGTTCTGAAGACTCCAGGTCTGTTGTGCTCCCTGACTGTTACTGAAGACACAGGCCAAGGTTTAGCTGCAAGGGGAGGGGCCCGTGGCTATGTGCTTCCCTGGGATTCGTAGACCAGCTGGACTCGTGACATCGTCCTGTCACATGCTCGCTCTGTGATCCTGGCCAACTCTGGTCTTGAACTCAGCTGATAGAATATGGAGTCCGGCTGTCTATCCCAACGCTAATGCCTGTGACTCAGTTGTTCACAGAGAGAGTGGGAGTTAAGCTACCCTAGCAGTTTCAGGGTGACTTTGTGCCGCAGAGAGAATGATGCTCAGTAAACTGTCTACTGCTCTTGCTCCCCCATGGGACCTTTTGAATTTTATGATGTCATTCCTGTCGGGAAATATTTTCATTTTACATAAATGTTCAATATCTTAATCCAGCATTTTATGATAGTGAGATACTAAGAAAGAGTTTCATAATTAGATATTTTTGAGAAACAAAAGGCTAAATGAATGTAAATGTTCTTTATGGCAACACCATTCAGAGCATAGTATCTAATGCCAAGTGTGAATTTCTAAGAATTTGGCATAACATGCAGAGTTGCCTGGACCTATTTGACCATGGAACCCCTTCATGTTTCCCTTGGTCCTGGTGTCCTGGGGAGCACATGCTGGAAAAGGCTATAGGAACTTTGGACTAACTGGTAGACCAATGAGGGGGCTTGTATGGGGAAAAGGGGGACTCTCAGAAAACATACAATCTCCTTTTAATAAATAAGCAAGCTATAAACATTCCAGGCCCAGCAGCACCAGAGTGAAAAGGCAACAAGGAATTAAAAAATAAGCCCAGCCACTTCCCGTAGCATCCCATGTCCAGACTGAACATTGCAGTGGCCTCCTGGAGGTCTCTTCTGCATCGTCTACCTGTGTACAGTTCCTTTTCCACGTGCTGGCCACGACGATCTTTCACGTTTCAGTCAGATCATCACATGTCATCCTCTGCCCTAAGACCTCCAGCACTCATTGCATTTGAAGACAAACAGTAAATCCCCAACTTGGCCTATAAAGCCCATGGTTCCTGTACCCTCTGACCACATGGGAATTGCCTGTAAAACTCAGATACAGCTTTAAGGTCATTGCCCTTGCTTTTTGCTCTAAGGAGCAGCTCCCTCTAGGCCTCAGCATGAATGTCACCTCTTAGGGACATCTTTCCACAGCACCTGAGACCCCAGCTGTCATGCACTGCCATGCCATGCCACACAGCTCTAATGGTCTTCACAGTGCTTATTACTCTCCGATTCCTTTCATATTAGTGAGTTTCTGTATGGTTACAGGCATACTTTTTTTTTTTTTTATCATGCTTCCCTTCATTATGCTTCACAGAACCTGCGTTTTTTTTTGTTTTTGTTTATGTTTTTTGCAGATTTAAAGTCTGTGGCAACCCTGCTTTGGGCAAATCTGTCAGCACCATTTTTCCCACAGCATTTGCTCACTTTGTGTCTCTGTGTCACATTTTGGTAATTCTCACAATATTTCAAACTTTTTCACTGGTATGACATTTGTTCTGATGATCTGTGATCATGATCTTTGCTGTTACCACTGTAATTGTCTAGGGGACACCACGAACCATATCCATACAAGACCGCGAACTTAGTGGATGCTGGGTATGTTCTGACTGCTCCACTGACTGACTGTTCCCTCATCCCTCTCTTCTCCTCGGGCCCCCTATTGCCTGAGATACAACAATATTGATATTGGACTAGTTAATACCCATTCAGGGGCCACTACGTGTTCAAATGAAAGGAAGAGTCACATGTCTCTTAGTTTAATCCAAAGCTAGAAATAATGAAGCTTAGTGAGGAAGGCATGTCAGAAGTTGAGATGCGCCCAAAGCTAGACCACTTATGTCAAACACTTAGCCAAGTTGTGAGGGCAAAGGAAAAGTTCTTAAAGAAGCTAAAAGCGCTACTCCAGTGAACACACTGAAGATAAGAAAGCAAAACCACCTTATTGCTAATATAGATAAAGTTATAGCGGTCTGGATAGAAGATCAAATGCCATAGCATTCCTTCGCACCAAAGCCTAATCCAGAACCAGGCCCTCACTCTCTTCACATCCATGAAGGTTGAGAGAGGCGAGGAAGCTGCAGAAGACAAGTTTGAAGCTGCCAGAGGGTGGTTTTGAGGTTTGAGGAAAGGAATCGTATAACATAAAAGTGCAAGATGAAGAAGCAAGTGCTGATGTGGAAGCTGCAGCAAGTTATCTAGAAGGTCTAAGATGGTTCAAAAGAGTGGCTACACCCTTTAATATAGACAAAACAGACTTATGTTGGAAGAAGACACCATCTAAGACTTTCAGAGCTAGACAGAAGCTTCAAAGCTTCAAACAACAGGTTGACTATCTTGTCAAGAGCTAATGCAGTTGGTGACTTTAAATGGAAGCCATTTTGCTTATTTACCATTCTGAAGATTCTAGGGCCCTGAAGAATCATGCTAAATCTACTCTGCCTGTGCTGTGTAAGTGGAACAACAAAGCCTGGATGACAGACAGGACATCCATTTACAACATGGTTTTCTGAATAGTTTAAGCCCTCTGTTGAGACCCACTGCTTAGAAAAAAAGCAATATTACCTGGTCATCCAAGAACTTGGATGGAGATGTACGAGATTAATGTTGTTTTCATGCCTGCTAACACAACATCAATTCTGAAACCCATGGATCATGGGGTAATTTTGACTTTCAGGCTTTATTATTTAGGAAATACATTTTGTAAGGCTGTGGCTGCCATACATAGTGAGTCATCTGATAGATCTGGGCAAAGTCAACTGAAAACTTTCTGGAAAGGATTCACCATTCCAAATGCTATTAAGAACGTGGGAACATGGGAAGAAGTCAAACTGTCAATATTAACAAGTTTGGAAGAGGTTGATTCGAGCCCTCGTGGATGACTTTAAGGTGTTAAGGATTTCAGTGGAGGAAGTCACTGCAGAGTGAGTGGAAACAGCAAGAGAACTAGAATTAGAAGTGGACCCTGAAGATGGGACTGAATTGCTGCAATCCCATGATCGAACTTGAATGGATGAGGTATTGCTTCTTATGGATGAGCAAAGAAAGTGGTTCCTTGAGATGGAATCTTCTCCTGGTGAAGATGCTCTGAAGGTTGTTGAAATGACAGCAAAGAGTTTAGAATATTTCATAAACTTAGCTGATAAAGCAGCAGCAGAGTTTGAGAGGATTGACTGCAATGCTGAAAGATGTTCTACTCTGAGTAAAATGCTATCAAACAGCATCTCATGCTGCAGAGAAATTGTTTGTGAAGGGGAGAATCCATTGATGTAGCCAGGGACACGTCAGCAGCCATTGACTTTGAGACAAGACCTTACAGCCGCAAAAAGATTATGACTGAAGGCTCATATGATGGCTGGCATTTTTTTGGGCAATAAAGTAGTTTTAAATTAATGTGTGTATATTGTTCTTTAAGACACAATGCTATTGCACACTCATGAAACTACAATATAGTATAAACGTAACTTTTATATGGACTGGGAAAACAGGGAATTCTTTTGACTTGATTTATTGCAGAGGCCTAGAATTGAACCTGCAGTATCTCCAAGACATGCTTGTATATGTTTCCCACCACCTCAGATGTTTCTCCCAATGCTCCGATTTTAGCATCTTGAATAGGGCCTTGCCTACAGTAAGCATACAGTTTAGTATGTTTATGCAATAGTGTTTATACAACAACGTAATGGTGTCATCCTGTTCGATTGTTCATTCATTCATTCATTCATTCATTCATGTCTCAGTTTCCTCATCTATAAAATGGAGATAATGATAGTATTTATCTCATAGGGTAACTGGGAAATTAAAAAAATAATGTATTCAAAGTGTTATTAACATAGTATCTGACATACAGTAAGAATTACAATTTTTTTTAATGTTTATTCTTGAGTGAGAGAGAGACAGAGCACAAGCAGCGGAGGGTCAGAGAGAGAGAGGGAGACACAGAATTTAAAGCAGGCTCCAGGCTCTGAGCTGTCAGTATAGAGCCTGACATGGGGCTCGAACCCACAAGCTGCAGGATCGTGACCTGAGCTGAAGTCAGAAGCCCAACCAACTGAGCCACCTGGGTGCCACTATAGTAAGCATTTAATAAGTACAATTTTGATGATGTTGGTATTTCATTGATTCATTCAATAGTCATTTATTGGCCAACCAATATGACTAGATTCTGTGAATACAAAAGAATGTATAAGGCCTGGTGCTTGCTCTGAAGATTTTCCTTAAACTTTAGGGAGCCCAGATTTGCTGCAGTACTCAGAAATTGTGTGGAAAACTGCTAATTGTGTCCATTCGATTATGCCACTAAATGTTTTGAATGATGGTAGGAGGTGAACAAGAAACTGAACCAAAGCTAAGAAAAGGAGTTCCTGGAGTATGAATGATAACTCTTTAATAGATCTAGGGGACACGAATATGAAAGAGTCACTTGCCAGCTGGGAACTTAGTGTCCAGTGCAGCACAGGGAGGTGAGTCCTAGAACAGGTTAAAGGCCAAGGAGAACAAGAATGGAGGGAAAGTAATGCCCGGCTGATAATGGACCACCCTCACCACCAAGACTTGCTTTCAGAAAATGATGTAATAGACAAAACTGTGACCGAAAAGAATGTGTTGACACTTCTGGGAATATTATAGCAGGGGACAAAGACTTTAAACCAAAGAGTCTACTGTCAAGCGTGGAGTTTTACACTTGGGTTACCTTGCCTTAGGCCTTTGGTGGGCCTAGACCGAGAGAGGAGTTGGTGGGGTCTCCCATCTGCCCCCGATATTGGCAGGGCTCGGCTACATAGCTGTTCTTCCCCTAAGGCAGACCCAGGGGTAAGTCTGGAAGGAAAGCCGACATATTTGGGGAAGTAACTAGAGTTTACATTCTTTGATTTGGGGTGAGGGCAGCACTCCATGCATAAAACCATAATCACTTCCTGCTTGTCCAGCTTCTGGTAGGCTGTTGTATGCCAGAATCGCACCGGAAGTCCATGCAGTAGGAGATGTGAATTACTCCCATCTGTAGTTACCCTGGAGGAACTGATCTCCCCCTTATCTTGGACATGCTTAGCTGCTTCCTGCATTCAAACTGCTGAAAAGCCAATGCTGGCACAGACACCTAAACACTTCAGAAAATTGGCGCTGCTCAAAAAGAGGATCCAAAGTTACTGTCAGTCTTGGCCTAGTCTCGTTTTTTGGCATAGAGCTGCTCAGTCCTGGCTTTGAAGTTTCTTTCCTTCTTTCCTTGTTATCACAACAGGGCTTCATAAAAAGCAGGCTCTTCCCTGAAGGGTAATTCTTTGTTTGGAATGGAGTGTGTCTCGCTTTCCTCAGATATGTGGAGGAAACAATGCAACGGTTTAATGAAGTGTGCTGGTCATTTAGCACTCAACAGGAGTTCTGTCAGTAAACAGAATGATCTAGTTGTATATGTGATTGGAATGACTTATCTCCTCCCTCAAGTATCTTGAGATAAGGGCCAACGTTAGATTTTAATGGCATCTTCATCGTTGTAGGCGCTCTAACAGCACTAGTGAGGAAACATCAGTGTCTTGTGTCTAACACGTTGCAGTTCACATTCATTTTGCCCTATAAGCTCAAGAGGGAAAGGGACTGTGGTTTTCTTTTAGTGCCAGTCTTCATCCCCTCCCCTGCTCTGGAGCTGGGGGGGCTGGCAGGTAGAGGACCCTCTGTGCATTCGTGTGTATCCATGCTTGGGTTCCTGTGTCTATGGAGGCCTCTTTCTCTCATGTCCTATTGTGCTATGTGAAACAGGTATTACATTCTAGGAAACGCAAGGAGGAAATTTATTTTATATGAGAAAACGAAAACTTGGAAATATTAATGTTTTCTGGGGTCCAGTATCAAGAAGGTGCTGGACCTGGACCTGGGCTTCTAATATTCTTTTTGAAGTTTTGGTCTAGTCTACAAAAAAGTGACTCCCAGCTATGATCAATCAATCGATCAATCAATCAATACAATAAAAATCTCAATAAGTACTGACTCTCATGAATGTCCCTAATCTGTATCTTTCCATCAGTTTTCTCCATTTCTGCTGGAGTGATCTTTATAAGTAGAAAATTTGACCAGGGAAAATCCAATGCATAAATGCAGCTTTAGCTTTTAGAATAGAGTGTGTCACTTACTCTGAGGAATGAATAAAGGAGCTCGGGTTCCCTGCTTGGATTATCCCGACTCTGCCAACAGGGAGGGACTCTCTGTGAGGGTCTCGTGCTGACCGGAGTCAGGCTCCTGCTGGCACATCCACAGGAGTCCTGGCTGGTGCTTAAAGGGGCAGGTAGGGTGAGGTCATGGTCATGGTGCTTCCTCTTGTCTAACTGTCCTCACTTGACACTCTTGGCTTTAGCTGCTAAGATGTAAGGGTTTCAGCATTCTGCACGTTTCTTCAGTGGACATCTGTCACTAATGCATGTCCTGCAGATATTCAACTAGCATTTTGGATTGTTTTCTGTCTTGTACCGTGCTGGTATATTTCTATGGACTGACACAATACATGGTTACTTGAGTAACTGCAATACTGAGGGAGACTAGGAATTCAGTTCATGAATTCATTGTCTTCATCTATTTTGGGGAGTTACATTAGCCATTGGGATCCTGGAGGAATACAAAGTGGTCAAAAGATATCATCTCATGTTGAGTAACTTTCACCTTGTCAACTGCAATTTGACCGAAATGTCCTTTATTAAACTGTTGTTCATTCATTTATTCTAAGAGTATGTGGTGAAAATACGCCCGGTGTGTCAGGCACAGTGCTGCCTATACTTACCTGTGCTCTACTTAGTTTATCTTTATAGCAAGGGAAACTGTGGGATCTCTGCCTGGTGGAGAGATTAATTTAATTAATCCCTCTATGTTCTTGAAAATGAAAGGGTTCCTTCCTAAGTAGTTGGTGGTCAAGCTTTATACTAACAGAATGGTCTGGTTTTAGTGAAATTTTACTTGTCTAGAAATTAAAAAGCTATGGTTGATTTTTCTCTCCTAGACTTAGCAAGTCTCTGTTTCATTGGAAAGTGTTTATAATTGAAGTGTGCACTTTACCTGCTCTGTTTTAAGTTAGTTCATTATTGGATGGGGGGGTGTTGAGTGTTGTGTCTCAGTGAAAGACTAATCCGTTTGCCCATGTTAAAAAAACCCCACAAATTTTATATATATTGGTCAATTTTAATTCTCAAGGAATTAAATGGTAAAGACTTATCTTGTTTGCTTTAAAACTCCAGTATGTAAGGATTTTATAAAATTATATGATCAGTGTATTAGAATGACGCTTCTGGCTGCTCTTGGATGAGTAAAATCTTATCCAAGTATCTTGTACACACAGCTTGATACATTCAAGGACGAGACTCTGAGACTTTCCCTCCCTACTGTTACTAATGAATTTACCTCATGTTTTATTGATAAAACAATCCACTTGTGAATCTTTATTTTGAAAAATTTATTTCAGCACTTCAGTTTGTTTCCTATCAGGTATTGCTGCTAATTCTCAGGAGATTAGATATAAAATAAAAGTAAACTGACCAACCATATGAGGTGGAATCAATATGTGAATGTTTATTCTTGGGCTGGAATTGTAAGGAAGGAAAAATGATAATTTTAGTGTTTTATATAAAATTTGTGAAATAAAATTCTCAGTGATGGTGTTCATTGCCATTTGGATCTTCTGTGAGGGGTTACAAAGCAATTCTTGACTAACTGTTTAAATCATGACTTTTGGAAGGTGAATCCTGGTAATGTCTATCAGAGGCACTGGAAAAGATGAAAAGTGCCAGATGAGATTGAATCAGAACTTGCCATTTAATCCCTGATTTTGTCATGAAGTTTGTATGTTCAGTTCACAGCATCATTGAAATGGGTCATGGAGAGTTCAGAAAGGGGGACTTATCTGCCGTCCTACAATGAAGGGTTGAATATACCTATATTTTGGTCCTGGGAATGTGTACAAATACGTCCTCTCATTGCTGGATCTAATGTTGTAATAGGGATAGTTTTCACTGCTTATGTAGTCTTTACCACATTTGGTGTCAGAGAAGACTTTGACCTTGTAGACTATAATATCTTTTGGAATTTGAAGGAAAGACTGGTCAAGAAATATTTGAGAATGTTGGAGAGCATGAGCCATTATGGAGCAAGCCTAGTTTCTCAGATGTGTAACAATGAAATATTACTCTGTCAGCTTTATTGATTAATGGAAAAAATAGACGGGACATGATGTTTTGCTGAATTTTGTATTTTTAATATAATTTTATATTTCCTCATAAAGGTGATTTGTTCAAATAAAGTTGATTTAATTTGCATATACACATAAATTATGAACGGAAAAGATAACTTCTCTCTCTGACCATAACGTCCTAAAACTATAGGTCAATAGAAATATAGAAATAGTAACATGGCCTTGTAGAGAGTTAGTTATTTGATTCATAATACCATGAATATCCTCAAAGTCCTGTAGCCATGCTTATAAAGATATGTCATTAAATTTAGATTTGATTTGTAACTAGAATTTCCATAAATTGCTGATAATTTTTCAAAGCTTTCTGTTTTAATTTTATTCTTTTTAAGGTTTGAGGTCACAGGGTGCATGGCAGCCTTTTAAGTCTATGGTGGGTAGAATCAGCTGTTTATTTTCCTATTTGGTAGCCCTCCCAGACCTCCCTGCCCCCTGAGCACCTAACATCATAGGTGCTCAATAAAATGTGTTGCACTTTTCTTTCTGCCAGTTCTCTGGGTGGGAACCATGAAGTGGGTGAGCATTTGTCTTGTTTAAGCTGACGTGTCTAACTTACCTAATGATGTGGAAAATGTACTGAAGAAAATTTAGCTAACAATGTAAATCAACAAAACATGTATTTTGGAGGAGAATCTAATTTGTGGTAAATATTTTTCATTAAAAAAATGCCAGCGAACCCACACATGAGTCATGGTGCTGTGATCTTGCTGGTGCTTTGTAACAGATGGGAAACTTACAAGAAGGCTAAGTGATTTATTAACCAAGTATGATTTGCTTTTATTCTGGGTCAGTGGTACCTGTGGCTGTCAGTCATTTTAACTACAGATGGGTCTGGAAGGCTGATTGGCACTATGACAGCAGCATGAGCCTGTAGGTGGGGAGATGTAGTGCCCTAGGCATTTCTGACTGCTTTTGCTGGATGCAGTCTGATTATCCTGATCATTTTATAATGATCCCAAATTACGATCGGCAATAAACCCAACCTCTACACTTATATTTTGGGGTGCCTGGGTGGCTCAGTCGGTTAAGCGTCTGACTTCGGCTCAGGTCATGATCTCACAGCTTTTGAGTTCAAGCCCCACATCAGACTCTGTGCTGACACCTCAGAGCCGCTCCCCGACTCGTGCTCGTGCGTGTGTGTGCGCGCGCGCTCTCTCTCTCTCTCTCAAAATTAAGTAAAAACATTAAAAAAATTAAACTTTCATTTGGATGACCAAAACCACCACAGTTTTTTGAAGTATCAACTAGTTAGTAATTCCAAGCTATGGTTGTTTTTCACTGCATTCACGTTCATGCGATTATTTATTTACTGGGAGAAATTCTGAGACTAATAGTTTAGTATATTGTAAGCCACAGAAAAGAAAGATGCCTGTTTGAAATAGGTACCTCCTACATTGGTGGTCCTGGCATGATCTGGGGCTGGCCCTGACAAGAAGCAGTGTTCAGATTTGTTTGTTAACAGCTAGATTCAGGTACATGCCAGGTCATGTTCCAGAACCAAGTTTTGTTGCCTTTTCGGTAGTCTGCAACCCTACTGTCTTTATAAATTTCATTGTTAGTATAAACCAAAGAGGCCAAAATCATGTTGGCAGAAAAAGACACACAGTTCTTCTAGAACATAATTAGGCAAAGATGGTTATCAGTTGATGATTTTTTTAAATGAGCCATAGTAGCTTGGCTTTATTTACAATCAATTGCTAGTATTTTGTTCTATTGCTTTTCTCCTCATCCACCCAAGGAACTATTCATTTTATATTTTTAGTATTGTTACCAGTCAGTGAGACTGTAGATTCAACCATCCAAGCTTTGTCCTTGTTCCCAGCTATGTAGCCACGTGACAGGGTACAGGTTTCCCTGGGATAGATTTTACAGGCTTCAGTTGTTCTCAAGGCAAGGATTTAAAAATTCCCCTGCAGATTAGTGTCTTGTTCTGGGTCTTTCTCTGCCTGCAATCCCCCCATTTACTTGATTTGCAAATTCTTTCAACAGAGTCTGTGTTAATGTCTCTTTTTTGGTGTAACTAATCTGAGCGGATGGATGGATCTGATTTATTCTCTACATTAAAACGGTGTGAGGCAATGGTCCTCGACCAGAATCTGTGCCTGTAATTCATCCTTAGGACACTTTTATAATAACACAAGGGCATGTGAAGTGTTTCTTATTCTTCTCATTCCACTTCTAGATGGTATTTTTTTTCTTTTTACATTATTTCTATTATGAAACATTCTGGCATTGTTTGGCCTTTGAACGAGATCCAGAGGTTAGGTGCTATCGATCGTGCCTTACTATTTTGTCTGATGTTCTAATGCTATTTGAAATGGTTTGTTCTCCTCTTAGGCCACTTGGAAATGAATGATGCTAACACATCTCGGGATTCTCTCTCCAGGCATCTCAGTCAATTGCACAATGAAATAAAAACGAACAGGTGTGGAAGAAGACAAGCCTGTGGGGCAACACCTGCACCCCAGAGCCCTTCAAAAGCACAGCCTCAGTAGAGGCAGATTCTGTAGTGGTAAAGATCGTGCAAAGTGAAACACGAGTGCTTGGGTTCTCATCTGCCTCTCGAAGGTGAGCAGTTGGCATAAGCTGTGCTTCAGATGTGTCTACTTGGAGTGATAACAGTTCCCTGAGCAATAATTTACACAGTAGAATAAGGTAAAAATAAACATGAATTCTGTGGAATGTGTCAAGAAGTTTGTGGGGATTGAAGGAAATATAAAAATTGGTACATGGGTGCTGACAACATAAACGGTTAGCCATCCAACTAGTAAATAAACAGAGCTTAGTATTCTGAATCAATGGAAGAGAAGCCAACATGTTGGTTTTAGGAACGTCTTTGAATGCAGCCTCTGTATCCCTTGGCATGGAGCAGCTGTATTTGAGCACGAATATCCCTTGTGGAATTCAGTCTTTTGGAAGCAGAGGGCACTGACTTCATGTCCCTCTGTTGGGCCTGGTGATGGTCCTGGTGAAGATTGACACCTAAAGAAGAACCCCATTGATTCCACAGACTCTTCCCATCCAACCTTCTTTTAAATGTTAGTTGGGTCTTTCAAGTCGATGCCACATTTTGATCACATGGACAAACATCTAAAGGCAAATTTTCTGTCTGTCCCAACTAGAAATATTAAAATTCTTAGGCTTTGGAAATTTTGAGACTTACTGATGTAGGTGATGAGTTAAACGTAGGGGAACAAGTCCTAAGCAACTTGTTTTATTGCATTGGACTTCTATAAATCAGCACAGGATCTAGGTCTCCTTATTTATAGAGAAAAGTTGCACATAGGGCCGCCAGGTGTGTCTTACTTTTTGGAATGCCGTGACTAGTTTGTAAATGCTTCTGGGAATTGAGAACTTGAGGATTCTCCAGTCAGTCAGACAAATGCTTTGTGTTGGCTATTTACAAATCAAATTGCGAAATCTGTGTACTGGGATGAGTTTTTAGAGTGTCCTTAGATGGCAGTGTAAATTATATTTCCCTAAGTGCTCAATAAAATCCTGACTCTTTAACTTCAACCATGTCAAGTCTCTCAGCCACGTAGCTTATCAGCATCTGTTTTTGCTTGTATTCTGATGACTTTGAAATTTGAAGGCCTCCCTGAGATTTAACCAAAGCTCTTTTAACTTTAGATATAGTCCTCTTTCACACAGAAAATGATTTTCAGCTCAGTACCGTAGGATAAAGAAAGGAAGTTTGCAAGTCTTACTCATTTACACCCAGAGAGCAAATCAGGCATCACAAAGGGGCATATTCACATCTTCTGGAAGCTGCCTTCTCAAGGTTCCTAAGTACATCTTCAATCAGTGTCTCTGAGGCCTGGGTCCACTGCCTGTCAGGGGGTCCCCCCACACCCTTGGAAGTTTCCAAAACCAGATACCAAATAGGATATGTATGGACAGATATTGAGTACTAGTTTTTTTCATTTTTATAATTCTTTTAACATCTCTTATATATTTTGGAAAATAGCAATTATTTTAGCTACTGTATTTTTGCAGGGTACTTTCTCAAGGCTTTTATTGTATTTATTACTCAGTGCTAAACACTGTGAAAATGCTTTGCCTTCCAACTACATTTGGCCCTTGAACAGAATGGGTTTGAATTCTGTGGGTCCACTTATACATGTTTTTTTTTTTTTTATTTTGATAAATACAATGTAGTATTGTCAACGTACTTCATCTTCCTTATAATTTTCTTAATAATACATTTTTTCCTCTAGGTTATTTTATTGTAAGAATATATACTATGTAAGATGTACAAATATGTGCTAATCAAGTGTTTATGTTATTCAGTGAGGCTTCCAGTCAACAGTAGGCTATTAGTAGTCAGGTTTTGGGAAGTCTAAAGTTATACACAGATTTTCAGCTGTGCAGGGGTCAGTGTTCCTAACCCCTGGGTTGTCCAAGGGTCAGCTTTACTTATGTTTCCTTCTAAAATAGGTCTGCAAAGTTCATCCCAAATCCATGAAAAGTGAAAATATCTATTGAAATTTAAATTTTCTTTTAAAAACGTGTATGTATACTTGTATTTTGTTGTTTTGAGGAATAAAGCTTCTTTTTTTTTAAATTTTTTTATTGTTTTATTTATTTCTAGGAGAGAGAGAGAGACAGCGCGAGCAGGGGAGGGTCAGAGAGAGAGGGAGTCACAGACTGAAACAGGCTTCAGGCTCTGAGCTGGCAGTCAGCACAGAGCTCGACGCAGGGCTCGAACCCACGAACCGCGAGATCATGACTTAAGCGAAAGTCGGACGCTTAACCGACCAAGCCACCCAGGTGCCCCAAAGCTTCTTTTTTTGAAAAAATATTTTTTTTTGAGAGAGAGATAGAGACAGCATGAGCAGGGGAGGATCAGAGAGAGAGGGAGGCACAGAATCTGAAACAGGCTCCAGGCTCTGAGCTGGCAGTCAGCACAGAGCTCGACGCAGGGCTCGAACCCACGAACCGCGAGATCATGACTTAAGCGAAAGTCGGACGCTTAACCGACCAAGCCACCCAGGTGCCCCAAAGCTTCTTTTTTTGAAAAAATATTTTTAAAGTTTATTTATTTTTGACAGAGAGAGAGAGACAGCAAGAATGGGGGAGGAACAGAAAGAAAGGGAGAGAGAGAATCCCAAGCAGGCTCCACGCTGCCAGCACAGAGCCTGATACAGGGCTCAAACGCATGAAACCGTGAGATCATGACCTGAGCCTAAACCGAGAGTCAGATGCTTAACTGACTGAGCCACCAAGGGACCCTAAAGCTTTTTACAATCTGTGATGTGCTTCTTTATCCTTACCATCAGCCTAGGACACAAAACTATTTCATTAAACATAACACTTGAAATATTTTGAATGCTTATAATTTAGTGCAAGCATTTTTGGCTCTTTTAAACAGATAAAATGGAAGATTCTCAGTCAAATTTGAATTTCAGTCAACAATGCACTTTTTTTTTTAGTATAGTATGCTCCTTGAAGTGTTTAGAGGGTTATATACGGTTTTATCCATATTCATGTGTTTTGTGCATAATTGTGACACTACATGTATGTGAATTTTGCTTTTTTCTTGTTAGTCTTGTAGCATAATAGTATTTTTATTTTGTTATATAGTCTTCCTAGTTATTATTTAATGGCTGTATATTATTAACATGAGTTAAATAGCATTCCTATTTAGCAGTTCTCTATTTTGGATGGTTGGGGACATCTCAACTATTTACACTTAGAGCTATAATCATAAACCTTTCTGGACTTCAAAGGGATTTAGAAAGTGGAGCATGGATAAGGATAAACACAAACAAGGATTTTCATTCTTTTGTGATGTCTCCTTATGTTATAGACCATTTAAAGCCTAATAAGTAACCATTTATACAAGTTAATTGTCAATTACCAAGTGTGTAATCAGTGAGCATACTTTTTAAAATCCCAAACACTTAAAGTGTGAGCATTTATTTCTGAGTTCCATGTCTCCAAGAGTACTCATTTAACTGTTCATAGATCATCAATCCTAAGAGTCCAGGTCTGTAGGAACCAAGACCTTCAAAGCTCTTGACTATCATACAGAAAACAACTAACTAACCTGTAAGACCTTAGCTTTGGGGAGACAAAAGAATAAAATGAAAAGAAAATATCTTAGGGATTTTTATGTTTGCTCTTATGTAGGACTAGATTTAGGTGATATCAAAACTACTGGAGGGGCTCGTGGGTGGCTCAGTTGGTTTAGTGTCCGAGTTCAGGTCAGGTCATGATCTCACTGTTCATGAATTCGAGCCCCATATCAGGCTCTGAGCCTGGAGCCGACTTCAGATTCTGTGTCTCTCTCTCTCTCCTCCTCTCCCCTACTCATGCTCTGTCTCTCTCTCAAAAATAAATAAATGTTAAAAAAAACAAACCAAAAGAAACCCTGCTGATCTGTTTAGTTCAAAGTCAAAGTAATTGCTCTTCTGTTGTTGATTAGTTAGGTGAATTAGAGGGTTTTTTTTTGATAAATTTTTTTAATGTTTTATTTATTTGTGAGAGAGAGAGAGCGCGTGAGCAGGGGAGAGTCAGAGAGAGAGGAAGACACAGAATCTGAAGTAGGCTCCAGGCTCTGAGCTAGCCATCAGCACAAAGCCTGATGCGGGGCATGAACCCACAAACCGTGTGATCATGACCTGAGCCGAAGTCGGACGCTTAACCGACTGAGCCACCCAGGCGCCCCGTGAATTAGAGTTTTGACAGATTTAAAAATGGTCTGTGAGCTTCTTTGTTGGTTTTGAAGCCTACTAACCTTATCTTACTCTTGGTGAAAATTTATGATAATCTATGAAACTTTTTATATTCAGTAGGGAACAGTAGAGCCTAGCCGTTGTGGGCTGTCATCGGCTTTTTTTAAGTAGAGAAGGAAAAAAAAAACATATCTGCCTTAATTGACATTGAAGGGAAAAAAGTAAACAAACCCTTAAGTAGAGTGGATATGTACCTATTGTAACCAACAGTAATACATATATAATACATACATAAATATATGTATGTGTATATGTTCCGAAATTTGCTTTTTATGTTAAAAACCACCTCCTGCTGTTTCCTAATATATACAAAGACAGTGAATCTCAGTTTCCAAGCTAGCATCGTCAGCATACCTCTGACTTGTTAGAAATGGAAGAAATGTCCCAAACCCCACCCTGGACACACCGACTCAGAAACTAAGAGTAGTTCTCAAGTACCTGTGTTTTGGCAAGTGCTCCACGTAATCTGAGAACCATTAGACTAAGATAAGCATGGCCAACTTCTTCCTATCTCAGTCTGTTTTTTAATTGAGATAAAATTGACATATATTAGTTGCAGTTATACAACATAATGCTTCAACATTTGTGTATCTTGCTAAATGTCACAGTATGTCTAGTTAACATCCATCACCACACGGTTGCAATTTTTTTCTTGTGATAAGAACTTTTAAGATCTACTCTCTTAGTAATTTTCAAATATACAACAATATTGGGTTTTTTTTATGTTTTATTTTTGAGACCGAGAGAGACAGAGTGTGAACAAGGGAGGCACAGAGAGAGAGGGAGACACAGAATCCAAAACTGTCAGCACAGAACCTGATGCAGGGCTCAAATCCACGAACCGTGATATCATGACCTGAGCTAAAGTTGGACACTCAACCGACTGAGCCACCCAGGTGCTCTACAACAATATTGTTAATTACAGTCATCGTGCTTTATATTACATCCCTAGGACTTAGTATTTTATAACTGGAAATGGTACCTTTTGACCCACCGCCACCCATCTTGCACACCTCCCACCTTGCTCTTGGCAACCACCAGTCTGTTCTCTGTATCTAGGACTTCTTTCTGTTGTTGTTTAGTGACACCATATGATATTTGAGAAAAATGCTTCTAAAGCCTTTCTATGTTGCCTTTGCACAATTTTTATCAGTTTAAGGCCATTCAAAAATGGTTACTCAGCTTCAAGGCTGAATGAGCAAAGAATTTGTGGGAGGGAATCATGTAGCTGAGATAGAATCTGGTGCGTTTTTTCTTTTTTCATAGAGTCTTGGGCTATAATTGGCACAAAAAGATGAGGAAAGATGATTTTGATGTTTATTCAGATACTTATTTTTTGTAATAGTACATCAAAAATTTGTTTCCTTTTAAACAGACTGCTTTTTACAGCAGGTTTAGGTTCACAGTAAAACTGAACAGAAAAGTAAAACTGAACAGAAAGTACAGAAATTTCCCATATACTCCTTACACATTCCCCCCCACCTGCCCCCACTATCATATCTAATGCCACCATGGTACATTTGTTGCAGCTGATGAACCTACACTGACATATCATTATTGCCTGAAGTCCATAGTTTACATTAGATCAGATTTTAAGAAGTTGTGAATAGTATATTAATTATTGCAGTGAATCTTTGTTACTGTAAAACATGGTTTTCTAGATAAACTATATTAAAAATTTTTTTAAATGTTTATTTATTTTTGAGAGAGAGAGACAGAGCTTGAAGCAGGGAGGGGCAGAGAGAGGTAGAGACACAGAATCCGAAGCAAGCTCCAGGCTCTGAGCTGGCAGTCAGCACAGAGCCCGATGCGGGGCTTGAACCCATGAACTGTGAGATCATGACCTGAGCTGAAGTCGGACGCTTAACCCACTGAGCCACCCAGGCACCCCTTATTTATTTTCACAAAGGGAAAACATTTAATTGGGTTATTGTAAAATTATTTACAAAACCGATTGATGTACAACTATTGAATTACACTTGCATCCTTGGAATAAATTCCAGCTGATTGTGGTGAATGGATCTTTTAATGTATTATAGGATTCGGTTTGCTAATATTTTCTTAAGGATTTTTACATCTATGTTCATCAGAGATATTGTCCTGTAGCTTCCTTTTTGTGTAGTGTCTTTATCGAATATTAGACTTCGGGTAATGCTGGCCTCGTAGAATGAATTTGGAAGCTTTCCTTCCTTCAAACTATTTTTTGAAATAGTTTGAGAAAAACAAGTATTAACTTTTCTTTAAATGTTTGGTAGAGTTCACCTGTGAGGCCATCTGGTCCTGGACTTTACTTACTGAGAGTTGGAACCCTCGTGCACGGTTGTCAGGAAGGCAAACTGGTGCAACCACTTTGGAAAGCTGTATGGAGCTTCCTCAAAATATTAAAAATAGAATTACCAAATGATCTAGTAATTCCGCTACTGGGTATTTACCCGAAAAACAAAAACACTAATTCAAAAAGATATATGCACCCCTATGTTTATTGCAATATTATTTCTAATAGCCATGATATGGAAGCAACCCAAGTGTCCACCCATAGATGAATGCGTAAAGAAGATGTGTCAGTTATAGATACACAATGCAATATGACTCAACCATAAAAAGGGATGAGATCATGCCGTGTGCACCAACATGGATAGACCTAGTGTGAATTCTGCTAAGTGAAATAAGTAAGTCAGAGAAAGACAGATACCATATGATTTCATTCATATGTGGAATTTAAGAAACAAAACAAACAAATAAAAAAGAGAGGGAGAGAGACGAAAACCAGACTCCCAAATACAGAGAACAAATTGGTGGTTGCCAGAGGGTAGGTGGCTGGGGGGATGGGTGAAGTAGGTGAAGGGAAGTAAGAGTACAATTTATCTTAATGAGCACTGAGTAATGTATAGAATTGTTGAATCATTAATTGTACACATGCAACTAATAAAACACTGTATGTAAATGATGATTCAATTAATAAAAGTATTTAGAACATAAATCGGAGATCATATGAAAGTTAGATGAACTTGGCCTCCACAACTACAATTTTAAAGTATCTTTATAGAGGGTATGACATTTTATTCTGGCTAGAAAAGTTTTAGGTCTAAGTTATGACTTGGATTTCAGTTTGTTAGAGAAAGAATCTAAAGATTCTTGAAGATTCATGAAGTTGTCATGAATCAAGATTTAGATTTATTTGCCTAACTTTATAAGCAAGAGGATTGAGTTGTCTCTTATTCAGATACAATAAAAGTTATCTTAATTTGAACAGTGTTTTGATATATTTTTGCTTCCTATATTTAGAAGGATTAAATTCTCTAAATACATTTCAACGCTGTGTTAAGTTTCTTTCTGTGCTTTTATGAAAATTAATTAAAAATTTTTTTACATTTATTTGTTTTTGAGAGACAGAGACAGAGCACAAGTGGGGGAGGGGCAGAGAGAGAGAGGGGAGACACAGAAACTGAAGCAGACTCCGGGCTCCCAGCTGTCAGCACAGAGCCCGATGTGGGGCTTGAACTCACAAATTGTGAGATCATGCCCTGAACCAAAGTCTGACGCTTAACTGACTGAGCCACCCAGGTGTCCCTATGAAAATTAATTTTAAAAGTGAATCTTAGAATGAAGTCATCTTATTCCTATTTTTCAATATAAAATGTCATTTAGTCATTTCATTTTCTTCTCATGGAATTTATAGCCAATAATTAAATGCTTTAATCAGAAACTGAATCTTCATTCAACACATGAAGTCATAGCTTGATAGCATTTCATATTGTGTGCGTGGGTTAAGTGTAGGTTTACTAAAATGCCTTTTTCTTTCTAGTGTTGTTACAGCACATTTTTCTGAATTCTGGAATGACCTTATCAGTTCAAAATATTTCTATCTCCATGTGCTTTTTTTCCCCCAACAGTCTTCCCTTTGAATTAATTAGACTAAAATGATTAATAAACAGGTAGCCACATGCAATGTTTTCTTTTTGGTTTCCAGCCATTCAGGTTTATAATGTTGAAAATATACCCCTATATAGGCTCCCTTGAATCTTTCCAGGAAAAAGACAATATGTATTTAAGAAACAAATAATCAAAAGGTGATTGTAAGATAAAAGAACTCTGTAACTAAAGAATGGTAGTTGTTAGAAGGCAGCAAATCCTGTCTGCTGGGAGAAAACCTGGGGCTTGAACGATCAAAAAGAAGCAGGCCCTGTTTGCTTCACATATGGGCAGGACTGAGGGGTAGAGGGGAAGGCAGACATTGAAGGTTCTTTATCCTGGAGTCAAAACCAGGATTTTTTCTTGGAAAGAACACCATGATTTTTCTGCGTAGATCTCCTGGGGCTCATGCCATTTCTTTTGAGTGAAACCAATCCCGCAACCCTAATCTGATGAATCAAATCATGATCCATCCTCAGTCAAAGACAACTATTCGCAGAAAAGTGAAACAGTTCTGAAGTGCCTGGTGCAGAGCTGAGGTGACTGGAAATACTCCATATGGGATGGTGACCAGCTGACCTGAAGGGATCCTCTCTTTGGGGATCTCTGAATTGGAGCTGCACAGGTAACAAGCTCACTGAAGATCAGATGGCATTCTCAGGGACGTTGAACTATTAGTGTGGGTATCTTCTGAGGACTGCTGACCTTGGAAGTGAACGTCTCTGGCTAAAAAGATGATTCTCAGATCTTATGTCCTCTGATAGCTTCAGAAAAATGCCTTATTACTGAAGACAGTTGCACATGTCCCCTCCTTGCAAAGAGTCTGATTTTAATATAGCTAGCATTTCAAGATAAGCTTGAGAAGTGGTTTGAGAGGAGGTGTCCGAGGACCGTGAGTGAGAGGCTAAAGAACTTGGAGTTTGTGCGGAGGGGAACCATGCTAGATGCTCCCTTAACCTTAGCATTATAAGGTGTTTATTTTAAAGCTGTGTGTGCAACTAGACCAGCATAATGATGTATTAAAAGAAGCACACAGGAGCACCTAGATGGCTCAGTAGGTTAAGCGTCCAACTTCGGCTCAGGTCATGATCTCACGGTTCATGGGTTTGAGCCCCACATCGCGCTCTGTGCTGACAGCTAGCTCAGAGGCTGGAGCCTGTTTCAGATTCTGTACCTCCCTCTCTCTCTGACCCTCCCCTGCACATGCTGTCTCTCTCTCAGAAATAAATAAAACATTAAAAAAATATGAAAAATAAAAGAAGCATACACTTTTTGAAGATTATCAGCCTACAGTGGTGTTTAAATACATAATATATCCATCACATTAGTGTAGTGGACTCCAGTGCACATCAGCTGGAGTTTGTCACAGACTTGGCTTTGCAGTAGCTATTGAAATCACAAATATTTCATCATAGTCAGGGTAGTGGTATCCTAAATATATATATATATATTTATATGTATATATATAATATATAATATATTATATATTATATTATATATATATAATTATATATATATATAAAAAGGACAATGCTGAAAAGTCATGTCTGAAAGGGTTATGTGGTTGGGAACACACCAACAGTCTGGGCACAGTATCTGGGCATCGTCTGCTTCTGGCTCTGTCTACTTCTGGCCATTCTTCATTATCACATCTCCAGAGTGGTTTGAGGAGGTGGTGGCTGGGAGCCATTACCCACGACCTGCACGGCTGTAGATAATGTGTCAGGGAATAACCTGCTTGCTGATATTTGAGCAGTTCCTTCTGTGAAATCAAAAGCCAAATTCAGATTTGGGTAAGGAGAGACTTCATTCAAAAAGGCTTATGGCAGGGGGGAGGACATCCCCACTATGAGATCTGCCAGCATCTCAAAGGTCAAGAAGAGAGGGCTTTTCCTTCACAGAGAAGGGTAAACAGGTAAACAAGGTGTGGGAAGTGGGATGAGCAGGTGGCTTCATGGGACAGTCATCAGTTGCTGGGGAGTGTGTTTCTCTGATGGCAGTCTGTTTTCAGGAGACCGCTTAAAGAGTGGGGGGGGGTTCTGCTCATGGGTGAGTCATATCAAAGGCCCTATGGAGAGGGTAGCCGGCTGAAGTTCGGTCAAGTGAAGAAAGTGGATATTTTGTCCCGATTGGTCAACGAGGACAAACAGTTTTGCTAATAATTTATGAGACAAAGAATGGGGGCACGGAGGAGCTGTGTGCCGCCTTGTTATTGGTAGACAAGAACATCTGAGAATTTCATCCAAATCGTAGAGGGAGGGAGATTCTTTGCAGTGACCCTTTTCCTGGAGGACAAAAGGGAGGGAGTTCTTTTTCCTTTCTTTCTTTCGATAATGTATGTATTTTAATAAATTATTTTGATAACTGTTTGTACATGCATTTAAAAGTAACTTTGAACCCCTGGACTCCATAACCAATTGAGTACTGAACCACCCTTTCCAGAAAGTGAGCAACTCTGTTCATAGCAAAAGTATGCAAACCTCACCATCAGAGACAGGTTATTTTACATGGTACTGGGGGAAATAACTAAGGATTTAAATTGTTCATTGTACACACATACATTGGTTCAGATTTAATGGCTCAAACTAAACAGACTTTACGGATATAAATATTATTTCGTTTATAGTTATGTCATATCTATTTTGAAAAGGTAATGTTTGTAAGTTTGATTTTGGGGGCGCCTGGGTGGCTCAGTTGGTTGGGTGTCTGACTTTGGTTCAGGTCATGATCTCACGGTTTGTGGGTTCGAGTCCTGTGTCGGGCTCTATGCTGACAGCTAGCTCAGAGCCTGGAGCCTGCTTCAGATTCTGTGTCTCCCTCTCTCTCTGACCCTCCCCTGCTCACACTGTCTCTCTCTCTCTCTCAGAAATTTAAAAAAAATTTTTAAAAAGCCACCTTTATCTTCGCAAATGTTCAAAATCTAAATCCTATAGATACAAAATACCTACAAGATAAATTATAAATATGAATATCTGGGTGTTCACAAGAATACATCATAATCCCCAAAGTCATATTTTAAAGTTAAATTACTGGGGTGCCTGGGTGGCTCAGTCAGTTAAGCCTCCAACTTCAGCTTGGGTCATGATCTCATGTTTTGGGGTTTGAGCCCTGCATTGAGCTCTCTGCTGACAGCTCAGAGGCTGGAGTCTGCTTCGATTTCGGGGTCTCTCTCTCTCTGCCTCTCCCCCATTCGCACTCTGTTTCTCTCTCTCAAAAATGAATAAACATAAAATTAAAAAAAAAAATAAAGTTAAATTACTTTTAGCATGTCTTAATTCTCTCAATTATGAAGAGTTCTTTATTAGTATAACATACTGTCAGGACTATAAAGAATTTAGCCAACACTTCTCAAACCCAGTGGAGAGCCTTACTCTTCAGAGAGAACTCCTGAGTACCCGTGGGATAGCCAGCCCAGGATAAAAGTTTATTGGAGATCTTGTGTTTTCTCTTGAAAGAGACACACTTTTATTCTAGTTCATAATTTATCCATAGTTGTTTTGATATAAAAATATTTTTAAAATGACTTCTCATCAAGAATAGTGTACCAGTCAAGAAACCTCAGGGATATTGGCCACACTTCCATCACGGCTAAGTGCGCACTGGTACCTGCTTCAAGAAGCCGTGTCAGCTTCAAGTTTAAGTAGGGATTTAGTGTGACCTGAGAGCAGGAGAGGAAGTAAGGGTGGCAGGAGAATGGATGAGGCACGCTCAAGTGCCTGCATGTATAGGCAGGTGAGGGTGGTGCAGAGAGTGGCCTCAGTGTCACAGACTTGGGGGAGATGGTGGCCACCAAAGGATGAGTGCTTCTCCAAAAGGGCAAGATGCCAGGACCAAGCTGTCACCATCGGTCTCAGTGCCTATGGCACTGATGCAGGTCATTCTCAAAGCCTGTGGAGGAAGGGTGCTGAGACCCTCATGTCTGCCCCCTGACCTGTCTCCCTGCATGTCTGTGGGAGCTGCTCCAGAAGCGACTCAGCTTCTCCTCCCTTCTGAGTCTGTGCAGGGTTTCTCCAGGCAGACCCAAGCACAGAACCTTGTGGAGTCTGTGCAGAGACATCCTGGCTTCCTCTTCATGTGCAAAGAGGGTCTTAGAAGGGGGTGGCAGTGGTCGGGACTGAATAGCAGACCATCCAGCCCACTCCTGGACTTTGTGTTTTGGTGGATAATTCGAATTTAAAATGCTGTGCTGGCCAACACTGTGTGTTCCAAAGAAAATGCGTGTGTGGGCCAGGGCTGCCTGTGGTCCGCTGGACGGAAGGAATGGCAGGAAGTACAGGACCCAGGATGGACTGAAAGGCGTCAGGAGGCAGGCTGCTTCAGAACAGACGGCAAGGCACCAAGTCAATTTGATTGACTTAAGGATATGGCCGAGCCTGGCTTACTGAATTCATTTTGCTCCCCTGTTCCAAACTCCCAGTATCTCTGAGAAATGGTGGAGCAATTACCATTTTCCCCACGTAACTGTGCTTACTGAATAGGTCCAGTGTGTGTTTTTTCCCCCCAATATCTTGAATCAATTAACGGATTCTGACATGATCTATCTGGAAATAGCATCAGATCCTACTGGGTAAGGGCTCAGTCCCACAACACTCCCCCCACCCTTCAGGTGCCCCTCACAAGTCCTGGTTATCACCTGGGTTTCTGACCAACCCGCTATGGATGGGGGTTCCAATAACCCCCTGCTTGGGTTCCACTGATTTGCTAGAGTGGCTCAGAAAACTCAGAGAAACATTTTACTAACTAGATTACTGGTTTGTTTTAAAGGCTCTAACTCAGGAACAACTGGTTGGCAGAGATGCACAGGGCAAGGTATGTGGGAAGTGGGGGAGAGCGCCCATGCTGTCTGGGGGTGCCACTCTCCCAGAGTCTCCTGGGAGAGTTCACCAACCTGGAAGCTCCCTGAACCCTGTCCTTTTGGGCTTTTATGGAGGCTTCATTACACAGACATGATTGATGAAATCACTGGCCATTGGTGATTAAGGCAATCTCCAGCCCCTTCCCCAACACCCAGAGTTTGAGGGTGGAGCTGAAAGTTCCAGACCCCCAGGCACCTGGTTGGTTCCCCTGGCAACCAGCCTCCATCCCTAGGGGTTTCCAAAAGTCACCTTATTAACAGAAACTCTGGTGTGTTTGCAAGGGCTTGTTCGGAATAACAAAAGACACTCTGTATCTCTTATCACTTAGGAAATTCCCAAGGTTCTAGGAGTTCTGTGCCAAAAACAGGGACAAAGACCAAATGTGTATTTCTTATTATAAATCACAATATCATAGTAAGGTAACGATTAGACTAAAAGCACGTGAGAACCCACTGGATTTGTGATGACTCAAGTCCTCCCTGCCCATCATAAAGGCCTGTCAGCTAGAATGTGGGGGAGGGTCAGCTCTTGACACAGAAGGGTCATCTTATTTTCTTCTTCAATAAAAGGATGTTTTTGTAGAAGAAACAGAATTGAGATTTACTTTTTAAGACATTTTATGTGTATGTTTATTGGAAAAGCGTGAATGGGAGGCTGAAATTCTGGAGCTGCAGCCTTGGGAAAATGAAGAGCTTCCAGTCACTCTTGAACTTGTCTTCGTCCCCCAAAGGTGCAGAGGGATTTGGAGGGTTTGAGAGCTTATGTTGTTAAAATGGGAACTTGGCTTCATTTCTAACCGTCTACTTTCTTTTCAACTTCTGATCAAAACCAGAATTGACTTGTCCCATGCCTATAAAGTCAAATCTATAAAGTGGAAATAGGTATATGCCTATAAGTAGAAATTTTAGCAAAAGAAATACAAGAAACGAAGGGTCTGTAAACTAAAAATTTAGCACCTCACCTAAATTGACCAAAGCACACAACTTTTTACTTCTTGGAATTACATTTTCTATGTTTAGTTCCATACTGAAATAAAGATGGCTCCCATCACCCACAAACATGGTGGGTCAATGGCCAAAGGAGCAAGACCATTACACTACACGTAGAGTACAGTGATTTTCATCTCACAGAGATTTTCTAATGTTGTTTGATTCACCGATTCCTCTGCCGAAGAGGTATCAGGTGGACCATAATCCACTACCAAAATCTCCAACTGCTCTGCTCTGAGGTTGGGGGCTCAGTGGAGTTGTAGGGTTGTGGTTTGTGAGTTCTGCAGACTGTTCAGTGTCATTTCTCTTCCCGTGGCATGATGTCACCTTTCCCCAGATCCCTAGAGGCAGGCACCTCAGCAGCTGCAGACGTGGCAACCTGACTGGGCACCCCACACTGCTGTCGGCTGCACTCCAAGGAAAGGGTACCTTTCCTTGAAAATCTCTCGGAAAGAGTTCCTGTGGAAGACAAAATCCACATGGCTCTGTAACCCTTCCACTGGTGATGTTGGTGTATCTTTTTACCCAGGTGTTGAAAGGCAATGTGGTACAGTGGAAAGAACACTGGTCTTTACTTGCTACCCCTGTGCTGGTCACTTAGCAGCTGTGATGTGGATGTTAACCTTTGGCGCCTATTCCTGCATCATAAGTGGGACAGGGGTGCCTGGCTGGCTCAGTCGGAAGAGCATGTGGCTCTTGATCTCAGGGTCATGAGTTCAAGCCCCATGTTGGGTGTAGAGATTACTAAATAAACAAAAAAAAAAAAAAAAAGAAAAAGAAAAAAAGTAGGGGGTGGCTACAAGACCCACCTCACAGGGTTGTTGTGAGAATAAAAGTAGACAACTCATGAAAATCTGTTTCAAACTGTAAAACTAAATGTCAGTTGTTATTCCTCACTTTTGCTCAATGACTTCTTTTACCCAGCACTTTGTACCATGAAATGGTACCCAGCACTTTTCCCTTTTGAAATTCTGCAGGTAAAATTGAGCTTTTTTTAGAATCAAAATATCGTTGAGTTTTGTTGGAGGCTACACATCTGAATGTGTATGGTGAGTGTGTTATATTCTTTTCTGTACCTTTTCTCAAGCAAATGCAGAGCACACCAGTATGCTGGACACAGAGTTTCAACAGCGCTTTACATCAGTAATTTCAGTGGCAGAGAAGTGGCCCAGGTCTTTATTAAATTAATATTATAACATAACCAACCCTAGTGAATGTGAATTCTGGTGGTTCCTTTGTTTTCTGGAATCCAGCTGACTTTGATTTCCCCCCAAACCTACTTAACTCTACTTGGAGGTTAAACCAGAGTAAGTTAATATGAAAGATGCAAGTCTGGTAATGTATATCGTACATTAAAGCCACTGTCAAACTACAAATATGTGTTCTGGATTTATTCAGTTTTGCAGAAACTCAGAGGGAAAGGATTTGTTTTTCCTTGCAGCTGGCTTCAGTCTTTACTTTCATAATTAAATGATACTTCTGAGCTCCTGTCATCCAAACAGAAAAACCTGCCTTCTGACTTACCTAAATACAAAGAGGAATCAGAGGGATTTTTAGTGACCTCCCCCAGATTTTGGCAGGACTAAGGTTTCAACTCACGAGTATTAAATTTGGGTCTCCACAATTTTGAATGTGCTCTAATGCCATCGTGTAGAAAAACGTCTGTGAAAGAAATCTACTGACAGGGTGCCTGGCTGGCTCATTCGGTGAAGCTTCTAACTCTTGATTTAGGCTCAGGTCATGGTCTCACTGACCAGGAGATGAGCACAGATCCCGCTTGAGATCCTCTCTCCCTCTTTTTCTGCCCCTCCCCCACTCTCTCTCTAAAAAAGAAAAAGAACAAAAAAATCTACTGTCCAGTCAACTCCATAATAGTCTATTTAAATTTTTAAAGCATATTTTTGGAAAAACTGGACCCAACTGTTTTTTGAATATTTTATTTTGGAGAAGCAAAAACATATTTTCTTACCCACTAGATTCTTATGTTATTTTATTCAAAGACTTCAATTTGATCTGTTATTTTCAGTTTATTTTTATTGTCTTCCACCTCCCTCCCCACTCTCCCAACCTCCGAATTCCTGAAGGTTGATAATCTAATAGCATCTTCTGGAATGTTTTCTTACACTTTGAGAACAAAGAAAGCTTATAACAATATTTCGGAGTTTAATGATAATAGCAGACACCTTCAGTGAGTGTTTTTGAGGAGCTATGCACTGTTCTAAGCCCTTTGCATACATCTAAGCTTACAACAGCTATGGGGAATGCACACTATTAATAAGCACCTCTTTCTTCCCTTTTGAAATGTCATCTGTCTTGAAAATAATTCAGACAACATTTTTATCTACTCCCTTCCACTTCCCCCATCCCCTCAAAAAAGGGTGTATGAAGTCACAACAACCAAGTTTGGGGGACAAAACCACCCGTAGGTGTTGGGGTGGAAAAATTGTAGTCTACTCTTCAAGATACTCTGGCTCATCAAAGGATTAAATTGGCATGAAACAGATTAACAGGAGAAAATCAAATGTAATTTTCTATGTATGGGGAATTCACATATAAATGAGATTTCAAGGATTTTAAGCAAAATGAGGTATATATGTCATCCTGAACTAAGGAGGAGATTGTTGGGGTCCGGGACTACAAAGAGAAGGAAAGCAGTTTACAGGAAGATGACAGAAGAAATGTTTGTTAAGCAAATATTTGCTGGGCCACTCCTAAACAATGGGACACAGAAAGGAACTTTACCAGACTTTACTAGTTTCCTCCCTGTCTACCAAATGTAGTTTGCATTATACTGTGGTTATCTATGGTGATAGCTCTCTTCAGGTCCTCTGCTGAAATTCTCTTAGGCAGTTAGACGGAAGGTCAGAGTTTCTTCCTGAGTCTTTTGGGCCTTAATTGTGTTCTGTTTGAAATAATCTATATGCCAAAGTTGTACATCTTGTGGTGACTCATTCTGAACCTCTGCACATGTCAACCAAAAATGATTGGTCAAACTGAAACTTTACCTGATAGATAGAACTCTCCCTAGTGGCCCACTTTCTTGGGCACAGGATACCCTGTGTTATGGTTTGTTTGTGGACAGCATTGTGGTAACTCTTTTCCTTTCCAAGAACTGGCAGCCTTTGCTGGAGCAACATTTACAGGAACTCCTCCTGAAAGCCATTCCTAAATCATTCCTTCTTGGGGTGTCTCAGGGAAACCTGCCACCATTATTGACAGATTTGTTTGTGAAGACACCCCTTCTATGTTACCCTCCTTCTAGTTTATGCATGAAAGAGAAGAAGACTGGAGAGGGCCCCATGGCTGAATGGGCATGAGGAGATGGGCCGTTGATAAAAACAGCTGCCATATGAGTGTTGGCCCAAAAGAACATTTTCCAGATATATTTAGGCACAATAACCAAAAGGCATTTTTTTTAAATTTTATTTTAGAGAGATTGTGTGAACAGGGGAGAGGGGCAGAGGGAAGGGGGGAGAGAGAATCTTAAGCAGGCTCCACATTCAGCAGAGATCTAGACACAGGGCTTGATACCACGGCCCTGGGATCATGACCTGAGCTGAAATCAAAAGTCAGATGCTCAGTCGACTGAGCCACCCAGGTGACCCCCTAGATGATACTTTTTAAATGGATTCATGAACGCCTTTTCCTCCCATGTGCCAAAAAATGAAGCTTGAAGTTTTTAAAGAAACCAAAGGTTTCAGTCCTTTTGAGAAGCCCTTGGCACGACCTAATCCATCAGATAACCCAACAGCAGAGGCACTAGATGTTCGGGAATCTGTGTGGTCCATTAGGACGCGGCTGCTTCCAGTCGAATCTCGCCTGGAGAGAGATCAATCTAAATGCTTTGCTGGTTGTTGTCCAACACAATTTTGCTTATATTTTACAATATAGTTTTTATGCAGTTATGGTGCTTTACAGTTGAATCTCAAGAAGCAGTGACATTCGGTGAAATATTCCCCAGCTCAGTCTGCAGCAGGACATGCGATGCTGGGAGACTGTTCCATGGCTGCTTTCTGATGACCACAGGGTCGTGTGGGTCATGCTCAAGCACTATGCGGATGGTTAGGTCCGTTTTGTTAAAACCTCACACCTAAAGCTTGCTAAGCTGATAGGAGGCTGGGGAGATTGAGATACACTAAGCTAGAGATCCTTGCCAAGTGGCCGTTCTAAGTGTGGGAGTGTGCTGTGCTTCTGATGTTAAATGCTGCAATAAGCTTCTGCATCAAGCTGTTTCTTTCACATGCCTAGAAGCATTTTACACATGGGGCATATTCCCTCCAAGGTACAGTAGCTTAGTTTCTGTCTGGTGACAGGCCAGAGAGGGATGTTTGATTTTCAGGTTCCCTTCCACTCGGACACTGTCAAACAAGGGATGCGAGTCTATTTTGGTGTGCGGTGTTTCGGCCCAGAACTGGACTTTTTGGTTGCAAGTTTCAGAAGCAAAATCTTGATTACAGAAAGTGGACGATTCACTGGCACTTCCTTAGTCATGGCAAGGCCTGGGGTCCAGATCTCACTTATTTTCCATTCCCTGGCTTTGCTTTCTTCTGTAGAACGTCAAGAGTCAGACGCTCAATCGACTGAGTCTCCCAGGTGTCATTCTTAGGCTGTTTCTTGCCAGATGAGGCAAGGGGCAATTCTCTGCTAATGGACATAGATCTGGTGACTCCCATGAAATCAATGTCCTTTCCACCAGCTTTTAACAAAAGTCCTGGATATGGTGCTAATGGACTTGCTGGGATTTCAGTAGGAATCAAGTGTGAGGGGGCTGGGGCGGCAGGGGGGTGGAGGGGGTGGGGGTGATTCATTGGCCAAACCACATCATAGCTAGGACTGGTGGAAATGGTCAATCACTTTTGAAATCTATAAACCATGTTGGAGGAGAACATTCCCCAAAAGGAGGAGGTACAGTTAGGCTACAGCAACACATTACCCCAAGATCTCAGTGGTTTCCAACAACAAAGATACATCTCTTGATGGTTCTGCAAGTTCACTGCAGTTTGCTGCAACTCTGGCCTGAGGCCTCTTCACTGTGGGACAAGCTGATAAAATAGCCCATAGGGCATTGCTTGCCTGTGGCAGAGAAAGAGGGTGGCCAACCACACTGTAACTCTTGAAGCTTTTGCTCGAAAGTGCATTGTTCTCTCATATTGCTGTTAAAGCAACTCACAAGGTCAAGGCTGGTATCAGTACAGTGGATTATGCCATTCTCCTACAGTGGGGCTGCAGCCACGAGTATGAACAATCTACTAGAAAGGCAGTCAAAATATGGTAGCCAGCAGTGCCCAAATGTGTGAGAGAAGGGCTCTCACACACCCTGGGGTGCCGGGCTGAATGGTGCAGGCCCACAGTGGGCTCTGATGCAGTGAATTGGCTAAAGTCAGTTCTGGGGCCCACCCTTGAAGAGCATGTAGACCAAGCAGGTATGCTGAGTCATGAAGAGTGAAAGTACCTGGGATCTTGTCAGGTAAGGAGGAGTTTCAGGAAAGGGGTATAGCTAGTTGTGGAAAAGAAGTTAGTGGGAGGAAATCAGGAGTAGGCCAGGAAGTTAAGCTCAGTGCTTTTTGGGATCTTTTTATACTGAGAACTTTGCCTGGGACCATGGCAATCCCAGATAAAACTTCATGAGTACTTGTTCAGTACTTTGAAAGGCTGAGAAAATAACTTTTATAATACATGTTGTGAAGTCTACTCCTCTGACTGTGGCTTGCCAATGAGCTCATTTTGCCTTGCATTTCCTCAATACCTTTCTTTCTGGAGCTACTCTGATGTGGGTCCTGAGACCCCCCTGCTGCAGAAGGAGAGGTGAGAGAATGGAGATGCTGGCATTTTCTGTGTGACAGGTTGACTGGATCCAAAAGACTTATATGACTCTCTCTATGTCACAAACCCAGCATGAATGTTTGGTTTACTTAGATTTTTATTTATTTATTTATTTATTTTTAATGTTTTATTTATTTCTAGGAGAGAGAGAGAGAGACAGCGTGAGCAGGGGAGGGTCAGAGCAGGGAGTCACAGACTCTGAAACAGGCTTCAGGCTCTGAGCTGGCATTCAGCACAGAGCCCGACGCTGGGCTCGAACCCACGAACCGCGAGATCACGACCTAAGTGAAAGTCGGACACTTAACCGACTAAGCCACCCAGGTGCCCCTAGATTTTTCTTTTTAATATCCAGAGGTATCACTCTCAGAAAATGACTGCTTGAGGAAAGAGAATCCTCCAGCTAGGTATTGTAGGAGCTAAAAAGAACTGGCAGTTACCTTGGATACCTATTCGGATTTGCATGTTAGAAATTAGGACACAGAGGCTCACCAAGGTGAAGAGGTCTATCAAGTTTCACGCAGCTGGTTGGTTCCAGAGTCAAACTGGATCCTCAGCATAGTTTGCAGCTATTGCTGGTCTAATCCCCGACCCCCTGTAAGTCACCATGTAGATATATTGGATGAATCTTAATTTTGTTTATAGCAATGGCAATGTTTTAGTTGTCCAAAGAGAGTGGTGAGGTAATTGTACACACACACACACACACACACACACACACACACACACACACACACATTTGAGCCCAATCCTCTCTTACTGTTTAGAACAGGAAGAACATAGGGTTCAGTTTTGTCACACACTGGTCCCTAAGGACCTCTTGCTTCCAAGTCACTGCTGTCTAACCCAGACTGCTTTAGACAAAGAGAAGAAAGCTTTGGAATGTTTGTGTGATTGCAGGAAAGTCAGGAATACAGTTGGCATCAGGGTAATTAGAACCAGGAATTCCAGTGCCCCCTGAATTCTCCTTTTACTTCGGGTTTTTTTGCTTGCCTCTATTCTTCCAGATCAGTACACTTCATTTGGAAGTCTAGAAACTTGGCTGATCCATCCCTAAGGTGTTGTACTTCCCAGTTGTTTCTGTCGTAGCGATGGAGCCTCTTTTCCCAATGATAACTCAAAAAACCCCAGGGAAGGACTCTCACTGGTCTTCTGTGGGTCAGGGGTCTGCCCTGGCCAAGGTGTACTAGGATTGGGGCAATCATTAGGAAGAAATGTTTAGGGGGCTCCTAAGGGGACATTTCCCCAAACAAAACGTGTTGCATCTGGAAGATGAGGGGGAAGATGTAGAAGTAAACTAGATTTCTACTACATGATGTCATGGAATTGTTCCCCTCTGTGGTTTTGAATATAGAGGCCTTGTGTTCTATAAGCTTCATGTTTAACAACTGATGCTTAATTAAATGTATAATCTATAATATTCAGTAACTTTAGGAGGCTTTTTAAGTGTGTTTCATGCCCTTGAAACCAGTTTTATTTTAAATGTCAAAGAGTTTTTATTTGTCAGGACTGGCAAGGTCCATTCATTAAGAATCCATCCACCAGGCCAAACCATGTGCTTCTACTGTTAAGGCACTTAGAATTTGAAGTTAAAAAAAAAGAAAGAAAAATTTTATGCAGAACACTGATCCACATGAGCTAAGCCTAAACCAAATGAATACATATTATAAAATAAAAAACTTAATTCTTTTATGATTATCTCTTTATGACAATAAACTCTTCATTTTTTTACTGAGAATTTCTTCCTTGCTTGCTTCCTTGCTTCCTTCCTTCCTTTTATTTTTTAGAGAGGGAGGGAGGGAGGGAGGGGGAGAGAGAGAGAGAGAGAGAGAGAGAGAGAGAAGAGAGACCGAGGGAGAGGGGCAGAGGAAGAGAAGGATAGGGAGAGAGAAGACCCCAAGCAGGCTCCACACCCAGCACAGAGACCAACATGGGGCTCAATCACACAACTGTGAAATCATGACCTGAGCTGAAATCAAGAGTCAGAAGCAGGGGCACTACGGTGGCTCAGTTGGTTAAGCGTCCAACTTCACCTCAGGTCATGATCTCATGGTTCATGGGTTTGAGCCCCACATGGGGCTCTGTGCTGACAGCTCAGAGCCTGGAGCCTATTTTGGATTCTGTGTCTCCCCCTCTCTCTGCCCCTTTCCTACTCACGCTCTGTCTTTCAAAACTAAATAAACATTGAAAAGAAAAAAAAATACAGAGTCAGAAGCATAACTGGCTGAACCACCCAGCTGCTCCTTACTGAGAATTTCTAATTAGGGAAGGCCAGTAGAGAGCTTGGCTTGGCTCAGTTGGAAGTGGGTTGAGTAGGATGAACCTAACCCAGTGTGGGGATGCCACTTAACCTTGGGAAACTTGTGAAGAGGCTGAACAAAATCCAGACCCCATGTGCTCCTAGATCCCGGGGATGCTTCCATCATTAGATACTCTCCAAAAGTGCATCTCCAGCCCAGAAGGCTGTCCCACCTGAAGTGATCTCTTGAGTTTGCTGTGGCCACCTGAGGTTACACTGCTCATTTCTACTTGCCTTTGTATGGGCTCAGGTGCCCAAGGCACTTCTTGGAATATTACAAAAATGAAAATATGGTGAGCGTGTCCCTGGATAGAATCAAAGGAGATGTCATGATATACACCTTTTGATGGGATACAGTTGAAGTTCTCAATGGGCAGGACAGACCTAAAATGCTGTTGTCCTTGGCATTTAGGATAGAAGCTGACCGAGTTTCAGCCAGCTAGATCATCTAAATCATCACTTTAGTTTCAAGAGAAATTTGACTCTATTACATGAATATTTTTATGATAATTAATTCTATTGCTTCTTAAAAAGCATTCAGATGGAAGGAAAAATCAAATGGAACATCACTTGAAACATCAATTGGTTTAGCAAGACAAATCAGATGATTGTGGATTTAGGACAATGAATGTATTCAATTAAAAACCTCATTCTTTTCAAATAATTATGGAAACTCTCCTAAGTCTGAACTTATAAATGTTCCCTGCAGAGCAATATGCAACTTAATGTATGGGTTGGTGAGGAAAAAATGGTCAAGGTATTGATGCTTCAACTTTCCAATTTATTCATATCTGTTGAAAGCTTTATATTGAGGCCTTTTAAAATACCTTTAATTTTCTTAATATAAAAATAATAATTAAGAACTTTTTTGACGAAAGAATTCATAAACAACATATAAAGGCAAATGATACACTAGGCAAAAACATTTGTAGGGCATATAAGTAACAAAGGTTCACTTGCCATAATATGTAAGAGGATATAGCAATTCAGCTGGAATAAAAAAGATAAAGCCTACAATAAAAATGGAAAATGAGGGGCGCCTGGGTGGCTTAGTTGGTTAAGTGTCCGACTTTCGCTTAGGTCATGATCTCGCGGTTCGTGGGTTCGAGCCCCGCGTCGGGCTCTGTGTTGACTGCCAGCTCAGAGCCTGGAGCCTGTTTCAGAGTCTATGACTCCCTCTTTCTCTGACTCTCCCTTACTCATGCTCTCTCTCTCTCTCTCTCCTAGAAATAAATAAAACATAAAAAAAAAACCTGAAAAAAAAAACGGAAAATGATACTTATCAGCAACTTACAAAAGAAGAAGTACAAATTACCAATAAGTAGTACATAAATAAAATTAAACTCATTACTTATAAAAATATAAATTTAAATGGTAACAAGATCCCATTCCTCACCTGTTGAAAAATAAATAGCACAAAATAAATGGACTCATTGGGTAGTGCTGAGGATGCATTTAATAAGGAACTTCTATATGGAGCATATGCTTTTTACCTTGTTATGGAGAAAAATTTGGGGTTATTTATCAAAATTTAAAATATGCCCATTTTGGGGGGCACTTGGGTGGCTCAGTTGGTTGAGCATCCAACTCTTGATTTCAGTTCAGGTCATGATCTCACAGTTCCTGAGATTAAGACTCAAGTCAAGCTCTGTGCTGACAGTGTGGAGTCTGCTTAGGATTCTTTTTCTCCCTCTCTCTCTGCCCCTCCCCTGCTCACATGCTCTCTCTCTCAAGAATAAATAAACGTAAAAACTTTAAAAATATGCCATTTCCTTCCACGGGGATGTTAATCGACAGAAATACTGGCTTACATGAGCAGAGACATGTGTATAATGTGGTTGAGGGCAGGACTGAAATCTGAGGTCTGGTCATATGGGACCAGTTCCATAAATCATGGTAATTGTGGAAACTATGCAGTCTTTTAAAAAGAAATACAATACATATTTATGTACTAACATAATAAATTGATTGTTTACTAAAAAAGGCAAGTCGTAGAACATAGCCTGTAAGATATTCTTTTTTTGACAAAAAAGAAACTGGTTTGGAAGAAAACACACTAAAAGTTAATAATGAGTACTTGTGAGGAATGGAATTCAAAGTAGGGGGTGGGGAATTTTCTTTTGAGTTTTTGAGTTTTTTAATGTTGGAAAGTTTTATACAGAGCATTTTGTTACTTTGTAAGAAAAAATAGAAAATTGGAAAATAAAGAAACATCGGGGGAGACAAAGGTCACCCATAATTCCACCACCTACAAGTAACTATTTTTAATGTTTTGGGATAATACTTTCATGTATATATTTCCCTGTGTGTGTGTATGTCTCTTGTCTTCAGATGATTTTCCCCTGTGTGAATATTTTTGGACAACTCCTGTTTAATAGTAGTTTATGATATCCTATGCCAGGGCAATATCATAATTAATTTAATTATTCCATATTATTGGATATTAATGTGTTTCTAATATATAAGTATTACAGATACCACTGAGATTACCATTGTGACAGATAAATCTCTGCCTACATCTCTGGTTATTTTCTTAAAATAAATTCTTAGAAGTATGTTTATTGGATTGAACTATGTGAGCATTTGTTTAAGTTTCATTTTTATAATTTTCAATTTTATAATTTCATTTTTGTTATATAATTATAATTTAATTTTGAAAATCTTTGAACAGAATACTGTGAGGTGAAAAGTAAAAGCTCCTATGTTTCCTTGGTCACTGACATGTAGCATTTACAATAATGGAAAAACATAGAAATTCATAGATGTCTCCAGAAAACAGCTAAGTGAGTCAACTATTTCTGATTTAGGAATATTTGTCTGCCATAAAACAAACAGTATTTCCAACCATTTAATACAAAATAATCTTTCTTAGGCATAAACAAAGGTGTTTGTAATATAAGAAGAGAGGTAATATAGGGGTGCCTGGGTGGCTCAGTTGGTTAAGCGTCTGACTCTTGGTTTCTTCTTTGGTCATGATCTTATGGTTCACGAGTTCAAGCCCCGCATCTGGCTCTGCACTGACAGTGAGGAGCCTGCTTGGAGTTCTCTCTTTTCTCCCATTCTCCCTGAACCTCTCCCACACACACACTCTCTCTCTCTCTGTCTCTCTCTCTCTCTCTCTCTCTCTTTCTCTCTCAAAATAAGTAAACTTTAAAAAAGAGAGAGAGAGGTAGTATATTCACATGAAAATGAACTGGAGAGTTTTGGAATAGGACAAATTATACAGAGGGGAGAGGTCTGTGAAGATGATTTGACTAGTGGTAGTAGACTTGTTTTGCTCATAAATAGCTTCTGCACTTCTCAAACTGTAAGCCAGTTCTGGCCAAGCCCTGTGTTTTGTCAGAGGGCTCCCAGCTCAGTGCTTTCTCTGTCCTAAATTCTGGACTCAATCCCTCTCCATCTGGGATTCGCACACCTTTTTTGCGAAGGACCGGACAGTTAATATTTCAGGCTTTGCCTACCACACGGGCTCCATTGCAAAGACTCTATTCTGCTGCCGTAGCAAAAAAGCAGCTGTAGACAATATCAAAAGGAAAGAGCGAGGCCATGCTGCCATCAAGTTTATTTATGAATGCTGAAATCTGACTTCATATAATTTTCACATTTTGTGAAATATTTTGCCATTTTTCCAATCATTTAAAAATGTAAAAACCATTTTTAGCTCTTGGGGAGGGCTTGGCCTGCGGGATGGAGTTTGTGGACACCTGTTCACAGAAAATGGACCAAGAACCTCTTCCAAGGAAAGGATGGAATTTCCTTGCGTACAAAGAAAGGTCCCACACTGGAGACAGGCTTAACTCACTAGCTGTTTTTGTCTGGCATAGTTCTAGAGGAAAAACCTTGTTGTTTTCAGATGCGAAACCTTTCTCAGACAAAGCAGGTGAAAACCCATTGCCAGCCCTCATCTCCTGGGGTGGGGCATGGAGGGCGGGCGGAAGCCAGTTTCCAATTTTGGGGGCAGTGGGGCAGCCGGAAACACAGGAGCAATAACACTTCCCGTGTCAGATTGATCTTCCTGAGTTACTGCGGTGACACAGGGTTCCTCCTTTCTCTCCCCTTGTCTTCTTCCGTCCCAGTTTTCAGACAGACTTCTTTTGAATGACAGAAGTAGCAGTGGGGAATTAGGGATGAGGGCGAAGTACAGAAAAGGAAGCATACATTTGAGAAGTCACCTTTTCAAGGTAAGTCTGCTTCCTGTTTCCCTCAAATCCTTGTGAAAAGGACCAGAAGTGGCCACATGGATGGCTTAGTAGAGCGTCTTCATTTGATCGACGAGCCAGTTGAAATGCAGGCACAGTGAGGTATGTGTCTCAGATTGCCAGTCTCTAGGGGCAGAAGGAGGTCTGGAACTCAGAATTCGGGCTCCTGTATTCCTGCTCAGGGCCTCCACCCCTTTGGAAGGAGTTCAGCATTAAAAGCCAAGCAAATATCACAGAAGCCAATGACATGGTATTTGGTAGCAGGATATGGAACCCAGTGCCTGGAGCCCGCAGCCCTGGGTGGACAGGCTTGGTTGGAGAAAGGGCGCTGTGGTCCCTCTCCCATGGCTGCCTCCCTCAGCCCACATGCCATGCCCAGGAAGGGTAGGCGCCTGGCGGTGGGCCCGCCACTGTGCCGCTTCTCTGAAGATCTGCTGCTGCCCAGGTACCTTTGGGGATTAAAACAAGGGACTGGAGTTGGCTTGCTGGTTTAGAGAATGTGAACCATTTTAGGATAACTCCAATTTTTCTTAGGCCTTTTATCCTGGAATCGGTGGGGGACGGGGTCAATGCTCTATTGCTCCCATGGTCTTTCATTCAGCACGAAAACAAGAAAGGCTTTTCAATATTGAATTTGGAAGGATTGACATTTCTCCCTCATGGCATCTGAATTTAATTTATAGTCTTCGACTTCAACTAACTACAAATAAACTAAAGGCCTTACTGAACAGCTGGGCCAGAGTATTATTTTTGGATGTCATGGGGGCCAGCAAAGGAAAAAGAGCCCAATTCACTTCTGTCTCTCCTCTAATCTGCTGCAGGGGATTTCAGGGCTCTTTAGATCAAATCTTCCAGATTGGTTGATGTCCTGATTTAGGATCCAGGAATCCTAAGCAAGGGAGTTCATGTTGAGGTTATTAACTTTTTATTAACCGCGAAACAGGATATGCCTATTTCTTTCCCACTCCCGTTTGATTCTTGATTGGGATGAATAAAGGAATTTTCACAAGTGTTCTACGAGTTTGTTATGTGTTCTGTACTGTTCCAAAATGTCTTGGACCACCATTGAATCAAATTTAAAATGGAAGGGGAAGAAGCAAAGTTGTGGGATGGAATAAATAGGGTGCTAGGTTGATATTGACCCGAGTTCTGGTTTAGCTCTGACCCTAGGACAAGTGAATTTGCCTGGCTGGGTGTCAATGTCCTCGCTTTTCAAATGAAAGCCACCTAGTTCAAACTCATTGTGATTCCACAACAGAGTGAAGGCCTTTTTCTTTGTAAGTAGCTTGTATCTCCTGTCATGGCGAGGAAGGGGAATATTATTTTTTTTCTCACAGTACCTCAGAAGAAAAGAGAAGGAGGCCAATGTCTAGACTTCAGCTCCAAGTCCTGATTTGGTAGATGCTTTTTTTTGCGACTTACAAATGGGAGAGAAATGGCTACTCTTCCATGGGTCTCCACAGTTAGCAGCCATTTTCACTTAACCTCATAGTAAACTTTGGAATTTACCTCCCATTCAAAAGAACATAACCAGCAGCATCTTGGCCTGAGTGGGAAGTCCCACCCTGGAGATGCCAGCATGAGCAGTGGGAGGGGACCAGAGCAGGCTCCCTTCCCTACCCCCAAGGATGAGGCCACTTAGTGGTGGTGGCGTGCTAACTGGGCCTTCGATTCTCTTCCAGTGGATGGTTTTCGGATTCCTAGGAAGACCTGACAGAGTTCCTGAGACAGCTTTCAGTCAAGTCATCCCTGTGGTGTCTCTTGACTTTTTATTAAGTGCTTCTAAATTTGCAGACAAATGTTTACATAGAAGAGAGATTTTTATGAGAATTGGAAAATTGTCCCAGGCAATGTTTAAGGATATTTTATAATTTATGTAGATTAATGAGCTCTTCACCCACTCCTGGTTTTCTTTCCTGTTCAGAATCTGTACAGAAAAAATTGAGAAGGAATGTCTTCACTTTATTAATAGACTCAAAAGAACAGCTAGAGTCAGTAGGAAGGCTTAAGAGGTCTGGGGAGTGGGGAGGGTTGGGGAGGGTGGTGTCTGTTTTCAAAAGGTGAACAACAAGGCTTCTGAACACCTGCAGAGATTAATTGATTTGGGGCCATTGCTGCTACTACCTCCAGGCATCTACAAGTTCTGGTCTCCTGGATTCTGGCACTAGGTCTTTAAGAGAATGAAGTTGCTTCACCTGTTGAAACTGTAAAATAGTGGGAAAGTCCTCAATTTGGATTCAGAGGCCTGGTTTTGAGTCTACTAAAGCTACTTTCTCTCTCCACGTGACTTTACGAAAGTGACTCTGCTACAGATTACTCCATGATAACCTTTTGGTAAGAAATGGCTTCCCCAGTGGTTTAGGAGGGTTCACTATATTATGCGTGCGACAGGTTGAACACAGAACAGCAGATCAGATTATTAGAATGAGAAAGTTGAATCACATCAGCTATCCAGTCCACTTGATTTACATGGCTTTACATTTGACATTCTGTCACTTAATACCCATTGAATGTTTACAACGTACTAGGCTCTGTGCCAGGTGCTGAGTATATGGGGATGAACAAAAAATATTATTTACCTTCAAGGTACTTACAGTCAGAAAGAAGCCTTTTATTTAGCCTGCAAATGCTAAGGACTTAAAACTTTTAAAGGGTTTTGTTTTTTTTTTAAGATAGTTTAAGATGTTGAGTGAAAAGATTTGATACCAAAGAGAAACCCATTTTTTGGCATCTTCCCAGAATCTGTAAAGGGAGAATTTTGTGGCTCAAACATAAGTTGACTATAATCATCTAATTACATCATCAGAACAAGCTTGTTTTCTTCTTGGTGAATTTATATGAAGTTGCAAAATGATGAAAAAAATTAAACCACATTTAGTTATTGTGTTTGTTTATTAAATTGGTTATGTTAAGATGAAGTGATTTTAGAACTCTTTCAGAGTCTCCATATTGGATCAACAGTGTTTGTCATGGAAGGTGTTGGCTGGGAATCAGCTTGGGTGATGGGTCTGGCCAGTGCCTCAAAATGGGAGCCCTGCTTTATTTAGGCTACACAGCATTTCTGGAAATGGCAAGTCACCTTATAGACCAAAGAGAAAAAATACTGTCTTCCTCTAGGCTACCTAATGATCTATTCCATATTATTTTTTCAATGTATTGAAAAATTGAAATTGAAAATTTACTTTTCAATGATAAGTAAAACTATTAAAGTTAGAATGTTTCCAGAAATCATTCTCTAGTTTGAAAATCTTTTGGAAAAGAATATTTGGGCTCCAAATATCAGAATTGTAAGTTCTTAGGCACATCAGGCCTTAGGGTAAGTGAGGATGATGTGGTTTTAAGCAATACCTTAAACAGATAGTAAGCCATTTTTTTTTTTCCTGAGGATAGGTTTTGACAGGGAAAGGGAAGAGAAAATATGAACATCTGCTATTTGCTGAAAAGACAGGTATGTGAAAATTGTGAGATTGAGGAGGACGGGTAGGGAGCTCCATGCAATATAATTTTCTCACTTCCAGCCCTAATGATATAGGCTCAGTTACAAAAAGGCAAAAACTGAATTTCATCTGTGAATCTCTTTCCTGGTTTTATAATGGTCTTTGTGTTCAAATTTTTTCAATACGCAAAGTTGAATTCAGATTGCCTCACCCAGTGAAGTTTATTCTTGGTTGTGAAAAAAAATGTGTCTCATTTTTTTCATAGGAATTAAAAAATATTTTTAATTAATAACTTCTTTTCCTGGTTACAAAAATAATCTATGTTAATTCTAGGAAGTATAAAAATAGACTGAAATCTTTAAATAACAGATTACAAATTAATCATGTTTTCCTACTGAGTAAAGGCTATGACTATTATTTTTTGTCTTCCTTTACCCTAGCTTTTAAAAAAGTGGAATATTTAGGTATAACTTTTATGATATCTTAATAAAATATAGCCATATGGTAAACATTTTTGGTAATTTGCTATATTTATTTAGCGGTCTCTTGGTAAATGTTCATTTTTTATAACTTTAGATGGGTGAACAGTATTTGGTAATTTGGACTTTCCTTAACATTTTAAACTTTATTTAACCTATTGTTTTTTTCAATTCTTTGCGTTTACCAGTAGTGTTTGAAATGCTATGTTTTGATCTTGGAGCAGAATATACTCCATGAATCTCTAGCCTCAAATGTCTTTTTGCAGCCGAACATGCCAGGCAGCCTCTTGAAAGCTGACTTTTTAGCCACCTCTCTCAGTGAAACGAAGCCTGCATCAAAAACCACATTTGCCACACACTCCAAAGAATCTTTTATTGGAATACTGGCTGTGTTTCACTTATTGCATGGGAAACCTCACTGTTGTACCCTTTACTGAACCCAGTGACAGAACACGCTCTGCTTTAAGGGAGTGTTGGGGTGGAAGGGGATCTTCTCTAATTGTGTCTGAGTCATGACTCAGGGTGAGATCTCTTTTGTGCTGTTGAATTGGGACTGCTACCTTTGGAAGCTAGTGTCTGGTTACTCATCCCTGATTCTGAGAGCTGAATCAAGGACTGGCAGTTAACAAATCTTTATCCCAGAGAACACCTCGAGTTGGAGGATTCCTATAGCAACAGTAGCATCATGAACAAAGCAAACACTCCTGGAGTGCTCTCACTGGGCAGCCCTTTCTGGGCATGCTCACATCTTATTTAACCCCTCCCATGTCGCCCATGAAGTAGGTAGTCTTCTTATCCTTACACTGTAGATATGATAACAGAACCAGTAACGTTTACACCAAATGCGTTGTTAGCTACTAAACAAGTTGTTAAATCGTTTTGGTCTTGGGGTAAGTTTTCAATATAAGCATCCCTGATTAATGGCAATGTTCAAAACATAATTGTTCTTGTAATTTTCCCACTATACCTCTAAATTTATTAGAGAATATTTCTTGTTTAATTTTAAATAGCGGCTAGAGAGGTGACATTTTTCATGCACAAGTATAGGGATCCCTGCGTTCCTGTATTTGTGGCTTTCTCAGCAAATTTGTCTTCCCCATGGAAATGTATGGTGCGGCCTTTTACAGAAGAATGTGTCCTGCACAGACTCTTAAAGGAAGTAGGGGATGTGGTTGTGAAACTCTGATTGGAAAGATAAAATGGTTGCGCATCTATTTTTTGCCTTGTATTTATACTTTAAGCTTGCATATTGGGCAGTTTGCCTAGAAATAATTGACTTCCCTTGCCCTCTCCCTCTCCCCGGAGCCCCTGTCCCTTCAGGTCCAAAATAGGTTTCTTTTCCATGGTGTTTGGCCAATCCAGCCAGTGGATATTGTCAAGCCACTAGCCTGTCGAATTTCGTGCAGCCCACACTGATGGTCTCCCAAGTGAATGGTTCACTTCCATTTCCAAGTGTAAAGGCAAATATAAATCCTTATTTGTCCCTTTGTTGTTTTGTACCTCCTTCTCCCTCGCCCCTCTCTCACTCTGCGCCCCTCCCCCTTGCTTCCTTGCACTTAATCTGGTAGGTCAGATCTGGCAGCCAGTTTATCAAAGGTCAGGGGGGACTTCTGCAGTCTGTTCCAGGAAAAGGCACCACTACAGATGCTCTATAATGGAGAATCGATAGAAAAGAAAAACCTTGGCAAGCTGAGCTGAACAAGAGGCACAAACCAGCAGAATCTGGGCATCAGGACTGTTAGGTTGCCTGCTTTGTCTTGCCATCCCTTGCCTTTCAGAAGGGCTCCACCTGGTTCAGGGTTACCTTGGGGGGGGGGGCTTTTAGAATTTCAAATTAAACCCTTCACACACTCCTCTTTTATGGAATGAGAAGAGGCATCGGAAAGTTTTTTGACATCTTTTGTCACGGTTTTGTGATCCCGTTGGAGGCCACAGCTCATTAGATCAAGAGGTTCTCTTTGTAGAACTTAAAATGGCCTGGATTTGTATCAGACCCCAGATAGAGGTCGCAGTGAAGGGCTAGGCCAGGAAATGCTCCTTGCACAGAGCTCGGACACTTCTGGCTTTGAAATACTACTTACTCCTCAGGCCCTGCAGACATGGAAAAGAACATCTCTTCCTCCTGCTAAGCACCTCGGCAGCATTCCTTGATCCATAGAATATTTGAGGAGGTAGATGTACCTTCTACCCGTCAACATTCTTGTGCTATCAGGTCAATAAACCGTGTACCAATTAGAAAGTTCTGTGATGGAGTTTCTAGGGACTTGGCACAGGCAGTGGGTGTTCCAGAATGCTAGACGGTGGTGATTATTCCTCAGAAAAAGAATGGTTCTCTCCTCCCCCTCCCCCTGTCATTTCACCTAAGAATTGGTTACTTAAGCTTGTCGCTTAAAACAGATTTCAGGAGTTTGGGCAATTAAACATTGTACATACATCCTTTCCCCGCTATTTGCAGAGTCCTGGGATAGGAAAGCATCTTGAGAGGTTACAGAGGATGCTGGTAATTCAGATGCAGTCAGCCATCTTCACTGCTTTGGATTCTTTTTTTTTTTTTTTTAGTTTATTTATTTACTTTGAGAGAGAGGGAGACAGAATCCCACGCAGGCTCTGTGATGTCAGAGAGGAGCCCAGTGTGGGGCTCGAACTCACAAACCATGAGATCATGACCTAAGTGGAGATCAAGAGTCAGCTTCAACTGACTGAGCCACCCAGGTGCCCTGCACTGCTTTGGATTCTTATCTCTTGATGAAGTGAATGATTTCTTCAATTCAGTTATATTTTTTTTATATTGCAAATGTTCAGTTATACATTGTGTTCTGTTTAGTTCAATCCAACAACAGGTTTTAAATCTTACCAGGGAGATCCTCGGTGTATCCTGTTAAGCATTCTATTGTCAAGGTGCATTAAGATGACTTAAGGTGCATGGAGAGTTTATAGGGGTGGTTGTCAGTCATTATGCACAGCCAGGTTTCCTGGAATATTTTGGAAAAGTGTAATTGTTGAAGCACTACTGCTGCAGATTTGGACTCAATGAGTGTGAATGGGACTGCCCAGAAGATTCTGACATGTGGTCAGTTGTAAGGAAGAGGATACACACATGTGCACATATCATTAACACTAGGCCACCTAATAATTGCTGTAACTGATTTATAAACAGTATATCAGGGGCACAGTTTCTCTGATAACTAAATCAAACTAAATGTTATTTGTAGCATCACCTGGCTAATTCCCATGGGCAGTCTCTTTCTCCACGCTTGCTGGTCTCAGTGGGCATTGGTCACTATGTGGAAGATTTCCCATTTACTCTTCCAGATCACCAGCTACCCTTGTGGGTACCAGAGGCTTCCCTGCATGGACTAGTCAAGGTGCTTTTCTGCCCTTGCAATCAATACTGGATGGGTTTGGCCAACAAGCAGCTCTGGCAAGGGGCTGGAGGGCAGGAGGAGAGAGTTCAGGTGCAAGTGGCCCCCGACTGTTGATGGTTCTCTGGTTCTCTGCAATCCTTTATACCTTTTTGTAACCTAGACGACCCTATTGGATATAGCCCCTTCTTTACACTTTCTTCAATTACCTGATGTGAGTGTATCACTTGTGGTCCACTAGGTCCTTGGTTGACACGGTCTTACATATTTGTCGCTAGGAAATGGTACGTATGGTAAAGAAAGCATAAATTGATTACGCTAGGGATCAAAGAGTAAAGTCAATGAGAATACAGCAAAACCTATCAATACAGTTCTCTCCGAGTCTGTCAGGAGCTTTAAGGTTCTCCTATGAACATATCTAATTTCTGCTCTGTAGAGATGAAGAAGTCTTGCTGAATATGGAAATCCACTGAATAGACAGTCACAGAGAATGTTCTGGACTTTTTCTATAAGGGTGTGGGTCCTAGCCCTTTGTTTCATCTAGATTTCCTCAATCAAGCAGTTATTATAAGAACATCAAAGTGAGAGTTCTTCATTATTCTAATGGTCTTGGAATTCTGCTCTCATGTGTTGGTTTCAGGACCTTCTCTGTTAAGTCCCCAGGGATACTGGAAACATAGGACAGAGTTGATGCCTTTAGGTGCTTATAGTTTCCTGGGTCAGGGGAAGACTTGTAACCGAATAATTCAAGTGTTGTGTACACGTAGGAGTCTGTATAAGGTCTCATGGGAACACGGCCAAGGAAGTGTCTTGTTCAGCATGGAATGTTCAAGAGATGACTTTCTGAATGAGATGCTTGAGTGACTAAGAAAAAAACACAGGAGGCAGTGTGTTTTAATACAAAGGCCAAGAGAAAACCAAAAGAGAAGCAACAGCGATGGGAGTTGCCAGCAGATTGTTGTACGTGAGGGTTCCAGTTGCTCAGAAGGCAGTAGGTGGAAAGGAAGAAGGAACCAAAACACATGAGTCTCTGGGTTGCGCGCAGTCCTCCTGTTGACACACCTTGCTTCTGACCCGAGACAGGCCCCCTTGGGATGAAGCTCAAGACTTTATGTATCTGGACAGAAGCACAAAAGCAAACCTAGTGTGTGTGGTGGGGGGAGGAGGGTTATGCATTCTTGGAGAAACTTGTGGAAGGTGTTCAGAAGAGAAGGCGAGCACAGTATTTTTAGGGGATGTGAAGAGGTACATAGACAAAGTGGGAATAAAATCATCAGCCTTCACAGAAAGCCCCAGAGCATAAAGCTATTTTCTTGTCACTGTACATTGAGGTTATACACTCCTTGAACACCAGCACCATGTTCTTTTTTATTTGCAGAGGAAACACACTTTGGTTATCTAGAGTCAGATAAATATATTTACATTACAATGAAGAATGACCAAGGGACTTGCTTGGGGGAGAGAAGCTTGTGCACAGACACAGGCTTCTGCCTGTGAGAAGGTAGTTTCACCCTGTGCACCCACTGATAGCCTCAGGGCGGGAAGGGACACTGATGGGTTTGGCCAGTTTCCTGCCATGCCTCAGATGGATTGTCTCTCATTTTTATCCAAAACACACAAGAGTTAACATTATTCCCTGAGAATAAAAACCTTGGAGATTGAGGTGCAATTTTGAATTAAAAATCCTGTTTCTCTTAAATGTGACATTTTCAGCTTATTCACCCTAAAAAATATTCTTCCCATTAAAAAAAAACTCTAATTATTTATTTTCCTCAATTTTTGTATTATAAAAAAGTTTAGCCGGATAAACAGGGATCCACTATCACCACATGATTGTGCTTTTCACATCAATCGCTTCCTTCAGAGTAATTACTGGCAAATTTGTATATTTGTTATTACTGTTAGGTATTTTATGATGATATCAAGTTTTCCTCTTACTTATTTTTTCCACTTCCTTGTCAATCTCCTTAACCTGTCATTAGGAATTCCATAACGAGCTTTCATAACATGAGAACGATAATGTTTTAAAAAGTCAACTTTGGGGCACCTGGGTGGCTCAGCTGGTTAAGCGTCCGACTTCAGCTCAGGTCATGATCTCACGGTTCGTGGGTTTGAGCCCCGCGTTGGACTTTGTGTTGACAGCTAGCTCAGAGCCTTGAGCCTGATTCGGATTCTTTGTCTTCCTCTCTCTTTGACCCTTCCCTGCTCACACTGCCTCTCTCTCTCTCTCTCTCTCAGAAATAAATAAAACATTAAAAAAACATCAACTTCACATTAATTTAATATTTATGGCAGCTAATAATTTTAATATTTCCCACTATTGACATACTCTCTATTTTTAAAAATAATAAATAACTGTTTTCTTGTATGTCTTGTCAATCCAATTCAATACAACATATATTTGTTGATTACTCACTCCATTGCCAGGAAGTTGTATTAGATGATGAGAGTGTAAGAAATCATTTATAGTCTCTATCCTGTGTACTTTGCAGGGTTCAGATCACCACATATACCATTAGGGTTTTCATTATGGGAAAGATGCCTTTCTTCCCTCTCTTTCTCCCTTCCTCCCCACTCCTTTCTTTTTTTCTCTTTTCTTCCTCTGTACTTTTTTGTCTGTGTTCCAGTAAGCATTATAATTCAAGTGAGATTTTGTTTTTTTAAGTTTCCTATATTTTCATAGTGATGTGTGTTGTTCCATATTTAGCCTCCCATTAAGGTCTAGGAAATTGCAGCTTTAATAGAGAAGGGAAGAGGGGCTCAGGAAGAAGGAAGGGTAGGAGATTCATAATTTATCAGGCTAGGAGTACTGACTCATCATTTATGACCAGAGAATCATTTAAAGAATTAAAGGTGTGTATAAGCCCCGCTAAGTCAGAGTGGGCATGTGGGAGGCTGGGGTGGAGAAGCTTAGCCAGCACATGGCATTGGTGCTGGTTTCACCAGATACATTTGAAGGGGAAGGAAGTGGAGGGGCTTTCCAGGAAATTGGACATCCCATCAAAAAGAAAGGAGGAATGAAAAATTTTGGGTATTTCAGGAAACACAAACAGGTGACTGAAGTTTGTGGCATGGTGAAGCCTGAGGCTGAGAGGGGTTGTCCAGATTTTAGAGGGTGTGGACCTTCGTGGATGAAGAGTCGGTGTAAGGAAACAGAAGTCTGACATTGAGAGATTGATTCGATTTGGATCTTGTTGTATTGTCTTCTGGCTACAGACCTGACTAAGGGCACAATATCCTTTGAAAGTCACACTGCATTCATCTTTAAAAGAATAGGACAGTACCACACAGGGCTTTGTGCAGATTATATATATATATATATATATATGAACCCATATGGGTTCATTCTGTCCTGGACTCGTTTACTTAGCAACTGCTGTGTGGCAGCCTCATTCTGGGGTAAGCAGACAAACAGAAGTTCCAGATGATGTCAAATCTCCAACATAAGGATAAGTATAGATGATACAATATGCATATAACTAATAATTGTCATTACTCTTATTCTTGAGGTTGTTGAAGGTAAAGGAGGGGTGTGTTCACATTTATATCCTAGAAAGATGATTCTGGGAGCCTGGCATTCCATTCCATCTCAAATCTGATTTCTTAAAAATGGGAATTGGGAAGCTCACATTTGCTAGTGGAGTGATGTCTACTGGAGTTTCTGCCATCTCAAATTATTAGGATCCAGTTCTCATTAGATAAAATAGTTAATGAAAGTAGGGTATAGGCCTCTAAGGGTAAGTAAAATTAAATCACAGGGTTCCCAAACCCTGTGCGTTCTAGGGGAGGGATGAGGAAGAAGTCCACAGGACAAACTTGTTGTGGTTGGGTCCCCATGGTGATGGGTGGCCAGTGTAAATGAAGGAAAGCTTCTGGAATCTGAGAGTTGAGTTCTGGCTCTACATCCTAACCCTTGTGTAATTCGTGCTCTCTGAAAAGGGGTATTGACAATTCTTACTTCACAGGACCATAGGGTGCATCGAATGAGATAAAGCCTTTGTAACCTGAACAGCGCTAGCAAGTTATTTTCCCTAGAACCTGGCAAATGCTCTTTATAATATGATTGATTCACCAAAGGGTTATGAAGAGAAAAATTAATTGTAACAGATATCAAATAACCAGGGTTCCCTTTTTTACCTCCTCTTTCTCCTATTTGAATTGATTGGCTTTTTAATCAAAATAGGCTATGTAGACTGGTTGTTTGGTATCAAACACATATACAGTGGCTGTCATATGGAGCTTTTCTGTCCTCTGAGCCCCAGTTGCTTGGCCTGTGAGAGCCCAGAGACCTCTGAGGACGATTTCTGCACAATTCCCCAAGTCTTTCTGCCTTGGGGCTTTCTATATCTGTGGCCTGCCTCAGTTCTGCTGCATGTCAAGTGGGATACAAGGCACAATCCTTTCAGTGCTTGTACCAAACCTTAATGAGTTCCCTGTATCCTGGGAGGAAACCATTCTGTGTCTGGCAGGGCTTACACAGCCGAGTGGCTTCACTTCCATGCTCAGTGTTCTCTCTCTAATCTCTCTCCTTTTCTGAAGCCCAGACAGCATGACCCCCTCTAACAGAGGATTTGTGGCCTTTCCTGGATTCCATGGGATCTCTCATTCAAACCCAAGAATCTGTCACACAAAATGTCCAAACAAATACAGTTCTCTTTCTATGAGAGACTGGTCCTAGCTACTAATTGAATAAAAAATTCTTCCATCTTGTTGTAAAACATAACAGATTGGCTTTTGAGAGTAGTTAGACATGAAATGAAGTTAAAACATAGAAGCTGGTCCTCACCTGCGTAATGATTTCCTGAAGGAGAGGACTGGCCTTGCACCAGCTGCTGGTTAGGAAGGAACAGGAAGAAAAAAGACTGGCATGGACTGGACCCTCAGGTTGTGAATGGTGGGGGCTGGCAGGTAGAGAGGGTTGCTTGGCTCACCCTGAATGAGTTCTGCAGAGTGAAGGAGTTAACAGCCACTCTATTGACTGTGACTTCTGTGACAGAAAGGGTCACCTCTGATTCACAGGAAGCTATAGATTGATGGATTCATTCCATTTTATTTCCACATTCCTACAGGCTAGTATATGAGTTGAATACAGTTTGGTAGGACCAAATTGTGCTCTTTCTCCTTTGAAATGTACCTCCGCCCATTACTGCAGTCTGGAAGCGGCCTTGGGGAAAGGAATTTGGGGGGCCCCAGGTTGCATTGCTGAAGAAAATGAGTAGGAAGAAGAAAGTTGGGGTTTGCTTTCCTTTAGTTTCCAGGTTATATTTCTAGGCACTCTGCTACAAAAGTTAGCAGGTTCCAGATGGTAGCTGAGAAAACAAACAAACAACAAACAACTTTAGTTTCTTCTGAAACAAAACCAAGAATTGTTTATTCTTCAGGATTCATTTGTGCCAAGGAGGGGCAAGTCAGTTTAAAAACACCAAGCAACCTCAGGATGGTGTACATATAAGTGGAAGATAATGAGAACTTGTAATCTCTATTTCCCTGCCCTTGCCCCCCCCCCCCCTTAAGTTGTTGCTATGACGGTTTAGTTGGCTTACTACACTAGTTCTTACTGATGGAGTGATGGAGTGGTTGGGGGTGACTTGTTGGCCATTGTGTGATTCACCCCAAATCACGTAAGTTTCATTTTGCAAATCTCCTTTCCATTTTTTAAAAAGTTTATTTTTTATTTTGAGAGAGAGAGAGAGAGAAGACTGTTCATGCACTAGCAGGGGAGGGTCAGAAAGAAAGAGAGAATCCCAAGCAGGCTCTGCGCTCTGCACTGAGCCCAACTTGGAGCTCAGTCTCACTGGCAGTGAGATCATGACCTGAGCTGAAATCAAGAGTAGATGTTGAACCAACTGAGCCACCCAGGTGTCCTGGTTCCTGCCCTTTTTTTAGCTGAAAAAGAAAAGGAAGAAAACTTCACTGGAGGTCCTGAAGGGTGTGTTTGCTTTCCTGTCCCCTGGAGATGTTTTGCTCTTAGAGTTTCTGCTCCTCTTTTTCTCTTCCAACCCCCAAGATGGACATCTGATCCTGACTCCTATCACCTCGGGTGGGTGCTATCCCAACTGGGAACTCAGTCTCACCATCGGAGAAGTGGCCCCAGGACAGCCCCTTGCAACTCATCCCATGGTTTATTTAAACATTTCTAGTTGAATTACCCTGTAGCAATATTTAAAAACTACATCCGACATAAGTGAAGAGAGGCAGAAGCTTGGAGTAATAATGGGTTTCCTTGTGTGGCTCTGCTGGGATTAATATTTTGACTTTCTCTTCTGGTTGTCATCAGTGATGAGTCATGTTAGGAGGTTCAATGAGTTTTTGCTAAAGATGGACATTGAAAGGCCTCTTTCCCCACTTTCTTTGTATCACAAATAAGGTTAATAGATGTCTGTCCACCCCCAGAGAGCTGACCATAGTTTCATAGAGCCTCTTGTGGTGAAGTAGGATTTACATTGAATCCATTTATAAGAAATGGTTAAGAGTTGGAGTTTACACACCTTTTTCTCCCTGTAGAAGCTCCCTGGACCTTCACTTCTTTGTGAAGTCACTTTCTGTCACTTCCTTGTGACAGAAAAGGTTCATGATTCAAGTGCCTCTCTTCTTTCTTGCCTCTTCCTGGTTGCCTGAGAGAAAATTATTACCCCAATATTTTTTTCTGACAGACACGTTCATCTTCTTCCTTTTGATGATGTTGTAGCTATGTCATTATGTTAGCCAAGTGGAGAATTACAGAATAATCCATTTGGTGAAAGCTGTTGAACTTTTACACCATAGTCAGGTATGAGAGCTTTGCTCTGACCCTTCTGTTTTGAAGGGCAGTGTAAGTTCAACCTTTCATTCCTATATTCATTCTGCACCATAATCATCTGCTTATAATGTGTGAGGTATCACAATAGGTTCTCAAGGACAATGATGGCCGAGCCCTACTTTTAAGTGGTTTAATCAAGAAAGTGACACATTAACATGGTGAAATACTACCAGGCTGTATGTAGTAAAGGCATAAGAGAAAGCCAAATGTTGTGAGTAGTCAGAAATGAAAGAGATTACTTTATCTTAGATTTATTTTTATTTTAAAATACAAAATAGGGGTGCCTGCGTGGCTCATTTGGTTAAGGGCTTGACTCTTGATTTCCACTCAGGTCATGATCTCATGGTTGCTAGATAGAGCCCTTCATCGGGCTCTGCATTGATTATGGAGACTGCTTAAGATTCTCTCTCTCCCTCTCCCGCTGCCCTTCCCCCTGTGTGCTCTCTCTCTCTCTTTCAAAAAAAAAAAAAATACAAAATATACACATACTCAGGAAACTTCAACATCGTAAGATGCCACTCTTTCACCTTCAGTGTCTTTTCCCAGAGCTCACCACTAGACTACTGGTAGCAGTCAGGTATATTCCTAAAGATGTTCTCCGTGTGCATAAGAGGAGGGTGGCAGAGTGCAGTGGTGAAGAGTGGTAAAGATTCTGGAGTCATCCTGAGTGAATCATCCCTGAATGAGATTAAATTTCAGTTTCACCTTGACCTTGGGCAAGCTACATATCATTTTGAGCCTTAGTTTCCTGAAAATGGGGGATATTGCTAATATCTATCTCTTAGACCTGTTATATTCCATACTGTTTTATAACCTGTTTTTTTTAAACCAATTGTATTATGAACACCTTTCAGTGTTCATTCACATGTGCAGTAATCATTCTTTGTGACTACTGCACAGAGTTGCTCGTGGCAATCCTTATTGAATTACTCCCTTATTGCCAGACATACATGCTTTTGTATTCATAAAAGATTACCTTTTTATTGGGATAATGAGAATATTCTATCGGAGGAGACAAACATTTGAGCTAGGTGAAAGAATGCGTAGGAATTTGGACTATGCTATCCGGCAGAGGGCATTAACAGGCTGGCGAGGAAAGAGGCAGGGATTTATTCACTCTTTCAGTAAATATTTACTTAATGCATACTGTGTTTAGGAATAGAAAGTGGAAAATAGAGTAACGAACAGGAAAGAGCCCCTGTTCCAAAGTGGCCAAGGGCCTGGTGATATGCAGGTTTGGGGAATGGCTAATGGGGGGCAGTAGCTAGAATGGAGCATATTTAAGGGGATGCATTGTTGCTAGGCCTTTTTGACATAGGCTAACAGTGGCAGGGTTCTGCGGCCTCCCTGTCTCCCAATGAAATATTGCCAAGTGACGAGCAGACATTTGTAGAGCCAACCCAGCCTCTGCAGAATTTTGATATGAACCATCTAGCTGAGCCTCACAATGGCTCATGAGTGATACCTGCATTTGGGAGATAGACCAAGATACCCAAACAGTCTCATTTGGGGGGACTTTGGGGAAGGTTCTGATACATTGCGGATCATCTAGTAAATAATAGGGCATAATGATAGGTCAGGAAGAGTCAGATGTTATCTTATGTCTGGCAATTTAGGAGATCCAAGACTTCTTTATCTATTGACCAAAAATCACATGCTTTATCAGGTCAAGGCCGAGAGCTGATGAAAACAGAATAAGCTTCAACACGTACTGGAATTGTTACTCTCATTCTCCAGGTAGAGCAGCCTACCAGCAAGTTTTAAACTACTTTAATTTTATAAGGCAGGAGGATGTGGTGTATATTGAAAAGAAGGGTAGTAAGGAAGAGAGTGGGAAAGGCCGAGGCAGCCTGGGGAGTGGGATGGGGTTGGGTGTGCGAGTTTAGATGTCTCTTTAGTTTGCTCACTGTAAGGATTCTTTTGTACCTGCTTCTTTGCCAGTGACACAGACTTTGTGTGCAATTGGCATTCTGAGTGATGAGGAAGTGACTAAATCCAAGGTCAAAGATTCTGCATAGTTAGAGCAAAGAGATCTGGCAGAAGAGACTAATCCATTGCTATTTTGGATGTTGTTCTGGGAGCGAGGATTTGACACTGTGGTCGGAGGCTGTTCCTCATCCATGTGGTAGCATAAGCATAAAGCCCAGACATGGTTGAGAGCGGAATTCATGCCACGAAAGGTGTGTCTGCTTCTCTGGCAACAGAAATATCTGAAGGCAATAACAATAGCTCCGTATATGTCAGAGAAGAAGGTGCTCTCAGGAAGAAGCAGGCAGGATGTCAGAGTAAAATTATTAAGATAAAAACCGTCATCTTTCATCAATTTTCCGCCATATTAGTTGTTAAAGATAGAGCTCTGAGCAGCATCGTGTGCCGGGTGGAAGAACGTGACTTCACTATAGTGAACTCATTGATTTCTTCTTGTATGAGTGCACATGTCAGTCCAGGAAGGCTGCTGCTGAGAATAATCTGGACTATTCTACAGCCTATGGTGAAAGCCAACACACAAAAACATCTTAGTTTACTACATCTTTGAAAAAAGGAAACTGTGGCAGGGAGTAAATTAACCCTGTTCTTAAAAACCCACTGCTGCTTACATAAGGCATACATGTCTACACCTACATTCCAACCCTGGTTATCTCCCTATTCCATAGTTGTCTCAAGTGGCTTATAGATAGAATGGCATTGTGGCTGATTCTCTTATTTCTGAAATGGAAATGATGTTTATTCTCCACTTGTAACACAGTTTCAATTGTGTGAACTTGCTAATATTTAATCATTTATGACAGATCAAGTTCAGTGGTTCAACCTAATAATTTAAAGATACTGATATGCACATAGATAGAGGCTAAGTTTGCAAACCTGAAGTCTCGATGAGTCTGTAAAGGTAAACTTGTTAACAAATCTAAGTAAGCAAAGTCCAGTAAGGAACTTTGCTTTATCATTAGGGTCCTAAGCCCTTCTTAGGCTTTTCAGAGGAGCAATGATGTAAAAACCCAGCTACAGTGGATTTGTAACATAGTAGAATTTATACATTTTAGGAAGAAGAGTTAACCTTTGGGAAAATTGGAGAAAAGTAGCATTGATTAAAAATAAATAAGATCAAGTTCATAAAGATAGTTCATAATGAAAAGTCAAAAACTGAAAGTGAAAAGTTAGTATTAAATTAGGCATGAGTGATAATCAGCACTCTTATTTGAAAAATGGCTTTGGGGGCACCTGAGTGGCTCAGTTGCTTAGGCATCTGAGTCTTGGTTTTGGCTCAGGTCATGATATCACAGTTCGTGAGTTCAAGCCCTGCATCAGTGCTTTCAGCACAGCACTGGGATTCTCTTGGGGTTCCCTCTCTCCCTCTCTCTCTGTTCCTCCTCTGCTCACATTCTCTCTCTCAAAATAAATAAATAAACTTAAAAAATAGATTTTACTGAGCACAGTAAGTTTTAAATTCTTACAAATAATCCTTTTTCACATTAAGTCTTCATTGAAATCAATAATTTGAAACCCTGAAAGAGGGTCTACATTCTGTTAGTAACAGACTGCTAAGCAGTTAAATGATCCATAGCTTTGTAAATTGTTAAGTTGCACAGAGGTGAATTAAGATGGAGTTAAAAGGTACCTTCCTCCCGTGCAAATAAATGTGTGTATAAAGGAAGGGGAGTGATTCCTGAATCAGTAAACGTGGTGACACAAACCTGAGCAAGCTAGTCCCATCTTCGCTTTCAGCCTCCCAATCTGCACATATGGGCTCTCCTCTTCATAAATAAAAAAGCTACCAAAATGAGCAGTGAAATACACAGTTGTAATGTTTGACCTTGGTCAGCATTCACCCGCCCACCCTAATGTCTTATTCATCATGATGGTAAGAGAGCAAGTTTTTATTTTGGGTAAGCTTAGGAACTGTGGACTTAAATGCCAGTCTCTTCATACTTCTAAGGAAATAGATCTAACTTCTAATCTAATTTTTCAGATAGCTTAAGGAACTGTCAGCATAAAAGCTTTGTTTCTTCCTTTGCAATTACGGGGGACAATCTGTACTGTTATTCTCTCAGGTAGGGGGGTATAGCATGGTCAAGCTTGAGCAGAAGGCTTTGTATTTTAAGTATGACATCATAATGTGGGTAAACTTATAAAATGGTGAATAACAGGTTTAAAGATATGAAGGAGGAAAACTTTAGCACTGTATTCTTTAAAATTCATTTTATGCAAACTGTATAATCAAGCAGGATGTGTTTAGAGAACTCAGTTAAACTTAAAATTTTTTTTAATGTTTATTTTGAGAGAGAGAGAGAGAGAGAGAGAGAGAGAGAGAGAATGTGAGTGGGGGAGGGGCAGAAAGAGAGGGAGAAAAATCCAAAGCAGGCTCCAGGCCCCGAGCTGTCAGCACAGAGCTCAATGTGGGGCTCAAACTAAGGACCCAGAGATCATGATCTGAGAGAAAGTCAGGGGCTTAACCAACTGAGCCACACAGGTGCCCCAAGTTAAACTTTTAATATAATTAGTAATATTTGGTATGTATTAAATTAATTAAAATAGAAAGCAGAATCCTTCCTTTTTATAAGAATTTAAAAGGCAATGAATGTTTAGATTCATAAGCCAAATGATCTTATTGACCAGCTGGTTCAGCTCATGTTTTACAGATATCACCCCAGGTTGTTTTGAGTAAGTAGAAAACTCAGACCGAAGGCTTCTATCCTTTATAAATGAAATGGCTTTCACCTGATTTTTCTTTTAACTGGCTTAAAAATTTTGGCAAAGTGAGTAATGGTTATGATTTTCTACTACTACAATTTGATTCTAAGACCTTGCAATCCATTACCATATAAAAGTCTTATTTTCCTTGACACTTTATTCTAAAATTACATTCTTTTAACCAACTTCTTTAATGAAATTAATGTACAATATAATATTTCTTTTCTAGTTTTTCTGAGATAGATTGACATTATAACATTGTATACATTTAAATACATACATTATATTGATTTTATACACTTATATATTGCAAAATGATGACTACTGCAGTGTTAGGTAATACCTCCATTATGTCATATAATTACTATTTCTTTTTCTTTTTTTTTAACATTTTTTCATTTTTTGAGAGAGAGATAGAGGGCGAGTTGGGGAGGGGCAGAGAGAGAGGGAGACACAGAATCTGAAGCAGGCTCCAGGCTCTGAGCTGTCAGCACAGAGCCCCGGTACTCGAACCCAGGAGCAGTAAGATCATGACCTGAGCCGAAGTCACACACTTAACCGACTGAGCCACCCAGGCGCCCCACCATTTCTTTTTTTGTGGTAAGATATTTCTATTTCTTGAAGTGTGAAAAATACATGACTGATGGATTCAGGATTGTACTGACAAACTCAGTGGAGCCAAGTCAGCTTTCATACATCTTTGGGCCATGTTAAAATATAGGGACTATCCCCAAAGGCGATAGTAAATTTTCTTATTTGAAAATTATTTCCATTAGCTTTTTGTGACACAGATGTCTGAACATTCTTATGGGATGCAGGGAGGAGATGACGCAGGTGCCTCATGATAAGAATAAGTGCACAAGCATATGCCTGGCCTTTCTGACATGTAGTGGGAGAGAGACCTTCTGGTAGCATATTTCTTTAAAAAAATTTTTTTTAATGTTTATTTATTTTTGAGAGAGAGAGAGACAGAGACAGAGTGTGAGCAAGGAAGGGGCAGAGAGAGAGACAGAATCAGAAGCAGGCTCCAGGCTCTGAGCTGTTAGCACAGAGCCCGATGCGGGGCTCAAACTCCTGGACTGCGAGATCATGACCTGAGATGAAGTCGGATGCTTAACCGACTGAGCCACTCAGGCACCCCTGGTAGCATCTTTCTTGATGAAATATTTTTGTAACCTTCTGAAGGAAGCTGTTGGGACAAGACCTCTGGTGGATGTGGGGGTCAGACATAGAGGCAACGGGAAGAGCTCGGGGCACTGGGTCTTGACTCTCAGTTCTAAAGCTCTGCTACTTGAGACATTTATAACTGTAACCGGATATACAACACACGAGTGTATAATGGGAAAAAGAATTCTACACAAATAGACGATGAATCAGGTGACATAACAGCCTTTTTCCTGTCTCCCTTCTTTGATAGCTTTCCTTAGGAAAAATCTACCATTGTGTAATTTTTTTCCTGCTCCACTGTAAATACTTGCAGCTGATCCTCTCGTCTTTTTTTCAAATAAAATCACCAAGATTTTGAGAGGACATCCTTTTAAAAGCAGTTGAATGCTTCGGAGTAGAGAAAGAAAAAATATTAAAAGTACGAACAAACAAAAAATTTCTGGAATCACTGAATTGACAGAACTCTTTTGTCACTCGGTGTTGAAGTTGCTTATTCTGAAGAATGTGTATCTTTCTACTGCTCTGGCAACTGGTAAAATAAACAAAGCTCCTTGAGGCAATAAAGACCATTTAGAATGTACTTAGTTGAAATGGAGATTCTAAACATTTAAAGCATTGTCTCCAAGGCCATCAATAGTGAGATGTTTGTTTGGCTTTGCTACAGGGTATGAAGGAAGTAGGAGATCACATCTGGCTAAAAATTCATCTCTGAGAGCACTTACCTTTAATAACATAATCTAAAATTATTGCCTTCAACTATTATGGAAGGGTAAATTAAAGTGTGCTCAAACTTCCCCATGATCCTATTGTAATGAAGGGGAAATTATTATACAGATGGTCCCGACTTATGGTGTATGATTAGACGAAAGCAATATGCATCCAGTAGAAACCGTATTTTGGATTTGGAATTTTGATCTTTTTCTGGGCTAGCAACCTTCAGTGCAATGTTCTCCTCTGATGCTGGGCCTTAGCAGTCACTGCTCCCCGTTCACCACGCTGGGCACAAGGTTCAGTAGCTATAAGACTTAATTCTTGCCATTCTGTATCCAGACAGCCATTTTGTTTGTCACTTTCAGCACAGTATTCGGTCAGTTGCATGAACTACTTAACACCTTATTATAAAATCGGCTTGTGGCAGATGATTTGTCTCACTGTGGGCTAAAGTAAGTGTCCTGCTCAGTTTTAAGGCAGACTGGGCTGAGCTGTGATGTTCAATAAGTGAGGTGTATTAATACATTTTAGACTTTCGTTATTTTCGTCTTCCTTTGGCTTCATTGGGACGTAACCCCACTGTAAGTCGAGGAAGATCTGTACACAAACTACAATCAAGTATTTTTATAAATGTTACGTGGCCATCTTAACAATTTCATACTTGCCACAGATTTTTCCCCTTTCCGTTTTGATGAGCTGTCAAAGTCCAGTCATTTCCTACTGGGAGAGTTTTCCCAACACTGCTTGCCAACTTTCATCTTTAGAAAATGAAGTTCCTTAATGAGGCAAGTTCAATTGTTTACCGTTCAAATGATGGTATTCATGTTTATAAAGCACTTCACTTGATAACTTGTTGACTCACAGTTTGTAATTGTGAGCCCTCTAGGCCTGGCAAGGTCTTTTGTTTGGGAAATTACTGTCTACTGTTGTCACCCTTTTGAGGAGGTTTCCATATAATTCTGGGTCATTAAAACCAGGTAGGAATAGTAGAAACTACAGTGCATTTTTAGCCAAAGCAAAGAAGCTTTCTCTTTTGAACAACTTCCAAAAACATTGTAGTGTCAATGGTAAAATTCTTGAGGCAGAGGGCAGAGGTCCGGGGACATGACTGTCACAGGAGAGTGAGGGGCATTGGGAACACTGTGTAGACAGAATATGAGAGCTCCTGAGAGAGTAGATAATGTCCTCCTGAACAAAGACAACATCATGCTTGAGAAAGGAGCGATTGCTATTTGCCTTCAGGGCTTTTCTAGCTCAAATGTGCTTCTTGACAAGTTCAAAGGTATATTTGCCCTTGGTGGGGATAACTCACATAGAAATGTCATTCAGGGGTGCCTGGGTGGCTCAGTTTGTTCAGCTGTCTGACTTCAGCTCAGATCATGATCTCTCTGTTCGTGAGTTCTAGCCCCGCATTGGGCTCTGTACTGAAAGCTCAGAACCTGGAGGCTGCTTCAGATTCTATGTCATTCTCTCTCTCTGCTTCTCTCATGCTCATGCTCTCTCTCTCTCTCTCTCTCTCTCTCTCGGTCTCAAAAAATCAACATTTAAAAAAATGGTCATTCTGAGTCCCCAGCAGCTTGGGTGAGCTCCTGAATAGCACATACTTTTTACTTTACACATAAAAAGCAAAGCAGGGAATCACCTTGTTGGACTACTATCATCAATCAAATGGGATAATTTCAGACAAAAAGAAATGAAGTTGGATTTTTAGAAGTGGCATTATTTTTTTTTCAATTTGGGTATCTTTTGATGCATACAGATTACCTAGATTTTAGCAGCTTAAAGCCACACTATTTGAGAGTTTCTGGGAATCAGGAACCCAGGCTGCCTCACAAGTCTGCAGTCAAGGGGGTCGTGAGGTCATGGTCTCCAGACGGGCTGCCTCCAAGCTAACTCGTATGGCTGTTGGCCGGAGAGGACTGGCTGCTGGCTGGAGACTTCAGCTCTTTGCCACATGCCTGATGAGCAAGAGGAGTGGCAGAGGGACACCCAGGATAAAAGCCACCAAGTGGTATCAGCATGCTTTTACTGTCTCTCTCCCCTGGAAGGGAGCGATTAGCTCCAGTCAGTTGTCAAGAGTGGGGGATTACATACAGGTGTGACAGCCAGGAGATGGCCATTACTGGGGACCGTTGTCCTTGTCCTCTCCTTAAGCTCTTTGGACTTTGCTATAAATAGTGGTTACCAAAGGCTGTGGTGTGCGACACTGAGAGCGGGCTTCTATCTCTCCCTCTAAAGTTAATCTTGGGGAATGTCCTCAGTATGCACATTTCCAGTATGCATAATCTGAAACCTTACATAGTGAGGCTATAAAACTGAAACAGCAAGATAGATACATGCAGAGCTTTTCTAATCCTGTGGAGGGAGAGCTCTGGCTCACTGAGCCCCTGAGAGTTAACTGGGGGCAGGATAGACAGGTGAGGGCACGGAGCCATGGTGAGGCCACAATGCTTCCTGATGATGGTGCAGCCTCGGGAACTAGACTCACAGGCTCAGTCCTCAGCCTGGTTACTCAGCTGTGCTTCTGGCTTTTGCATGTGTAGAAAGAGAGTATAAGCAGTCACTGTGAAAGGGGGATCGTAATCGTATGTTCAGTATGTACAGAGCGCATACATCAGGGCTGGGCACATAGCAAGCACATTGTTATAAGCTATTATGAGATAAATTAACAGCGGACAGGTCACTGTGGGTGCTCTTTAAAGTGCTACAATCATACAAGTGAATTCTGTTTTAGTTTCTACCTAGAAATACTCAGAAATAGGCAATTTTGCTGCACAATACTAATTAACATTGAAAAAAAAATCCTAAGGCTGAAAAGATGGAAATATTCCAGTTGTTTAGATGTTTATTTCATTTATTGTTGTTTAACTGTCAATTGTGGTGTTTCTATGCTACTGGGCGGGCTGTGTCTTGGATACCCTGATTTTCTTTCTTGATGCCTTCACGTCTTTTTCATTCTATTTCATTCGTTTATTCACTGTTCATGCCTCTCGTGGGTCTGAGCCGCCCCTGTGCCCTGGGCCCTGGAGACAGCAGAGATGGTCACAGGCATCTGTACTGACACGTGCGACGCTGAATGAGAAGTGTCCAGGAAGAGGCACCAGGGGGTGAAATGCGCCTGTTTGGGGAGACTGTAGACAATGACCTTCTCGTGGACAATGAGCCAGAGAAGGAAACATGTGAGCCATGTGGCAAGATGCCTGATGGAGAAGGATGGGAAGGTGTTACGGTCAGAGGGAGGGATGTGGGCAAAGCCTCCAGGCAGGAAGGAGGCAGGAGGAGGCTGGCTCCTTAGCTGGGCAGCGGCGTGGAGTGCAGGCTACGAATTGGTGGGGCACGGAGGTGCAGGCGTTGGCAGGAGCTGGGCTTGCAGCCTGGAACTGAGGGTGAGAAGCAGCATGGACTGCCACTTCAGAGTGACATCCAGCGTCTTCTGATCCCTTGCAAGGGCCACCCTGTCTGGCCCCATCCAGGACTCTGCTGGCACACTGGCTCCCTGCGGGGCACTCTGGGCCAGGTCACCCAGGCCAGGCCTGCTTGGGCCCCAAGTCCCCGCCCAGCACCCTCTCCCATGGGAGGCTCAGTCATCTACCTCACCTATTGGCCCACATCTCTCTTTCTCATTGGGGTCTACCTACAGTGTTCCTAGTGACTGCTACAGCAGCCCTCGCCACCTCCGGTGCCCCCCTGCCCCCCCTTTCCTTGCTGATTTCCTCTGCTCATAACACTTGCTTTCCAACGTCCCTGGTGGTTGACCTTGTGTTTGTTGTTCATCATACATCTCCCCACCAAAATGTAACTTCTCAGAGGTGGAAGAGGATCTTTGTAGATCCCAGCACATAGTACATGCTCAATGAATATTTGTTGACTGAATGAATAACCGCTATCTTTGAATTGTTTTTAAGGAGCTTCAGTATGGATGAGAAATAAGAGACAGAAGGAAAAATCATCTAGAAAGACAATTCACACATATGGTTTTATTCTTTTACATTGTCTCATTTATATATTTTCCTATCAGCCCCATCAATACTATGACAGTTTCCTCCTGCTTTGGGTCTTTCTGTAAAGGAGATTAGGAATGTCCATGATGGTGTGTAAAAAGCTACAAATATGTGTGCGATTCTTTTGGAATGAAAAAGCCTTTTTTGTGGATTCTACCTTCCCCAGGACACCGTCCCTCACTTTGCCCTGCTGGGCCTCTGATGCTGGATTCTAGAATAAGCCACCAGAAGCAGGGGGCTGGGGGCTGGCCTAGGCCATGTGCCTGTTGTTCAAATTCTGTCTGGAGATCAGCACTTCTTGATCTACTGTGGGTACTACTCCCTGTGGGTCCCACATCTGTGATTCCCAGTGTGTATCCCAGACCGGATCGTCCTGTGGTTCCAGAGGCTCCACAGTCTGATCAGGAGCACCCAGGCTTTGCCTGCACCACGTCACCCCTACTCAGTCCTCTCGGGGTCTCATGACCCCCACCCCCATCCCCGGGACTCCCCTTCTCGCTCCTACATCTTGGTTACAGTAGTGCTTGCTTCTCTTGCGTTTCCATGTGCCTACCTCCTCCCTCAGAGGCCTCCGGAGACATCCTTACTGGTGATCAATTCATCTCTCTGTCGTAGTGAACTTCATGCAAACTTGTTCTCTTGTGAAACTGGACCTTCCTGGATTTTCTCCTGTTTGTCCTAAATTTTCTGTGACTTGTTTTCTTGCATACCTGCCAGTTTCCCTCCATCTTCACCCCATATGCAAGCAACCATTGAGGCAGATGCGTCTGTCTTGTGTACATCTGTCCATTGCGCCTGCCTTGGGAGAGTTCATCCCTTCTTGTCATTTCTGTGAACACTTTGCTCAGGCCGCACCTACCTTCCCCCATAGAGCCCTAGGCAAGGATGCTGTCCACACCAACGATTGGCCATTTATATCTGGTCTCTACCCTGTGATTTAATTCTGTGTGTCTAAAGGTAAACTTCTCACTTCTTTTTTTTTTTAAGTTTATTTACATTTTGAGAGAGAGAGAGAGAGAGAGAGAGAGAACAAGTAGAGGAGGGGCAGAAAGAGAGGGGGACCAAGGATCTGAAGTGGGCTCCATGCCGACAGCAGAGAGCCCAATGCAGAGCTCGAACTCACGAACTGTGAGGTCATGACCTGAACCAAAGTCAGACGCTTAACCAACTGCGCCACCTAGGCACCCCTAAACTTACCACTTCTTAAATCACTTTTCTCCGTGGCAGTAATCCTTATCATTGCCTGGGTTACAAGCCGTGGAGTCACTGTTGTGTAATTTCTCTTCACCCCTCTCCATATTTCTTTCACAAAGTGCTGTTTTATTCCATCTGCTGCTTTTTAAAGTTGCCATCATCACTGCCGTGTCCTCATTTATTCCCCAATTACCAGAGCTTTTAAGTTTCACTCTCCCCTAGTCCAGATTTCTTCCACAGTCGCCAGATTATTATTATTGTTTAATAGTAATCGTTATTATGGTTATGTTCTAACATCAACTCCAGAGTCCACTGCCTTCTATTTTCTCTCCTACCAACTTTTGTTCCAACATTTTTCCATCTGTGTAATTGTTAAACAAATTTCCTCATCTCACAGATTCATATTCAGTCCTTCTCATCTTTAGTTTTTCTTTAATCGTCCAATAAACTTATTTTTTTATTGCTATAATGCGCTCATTTTCTTTCTGCATGGAACATTGCACACTTTCTTCTCCCGGGATGATAATGAAGATGATTATGATAAATGCTCATGTTTTTGAGGGCCTCCTGTGTATAAGATGCTGAGACATAAATATTATCATATATGTCTTTCTAGTTATTCCTCATAATAAGTCTATGATTTGAGACAATTATCATGTCTACCTCACAGATGGGGAAATGGGAACCTAGTGCTAACATGCCCACTGGAGCGAGTCGTTGGAGTTCTGTGCTAGCTGTAAGTTAAATGATACAGAAGAAGGAACATAGGGTTGGGAGTCTGGCAGACCCGAGCTTAATTCTAACTTGGTCAAATCCTAGTTGGGAGATTCAAGTGAGCAATAGTCTTTCTGAGCCTGTCTATTCTTACTCATAAAATGAGGATTGAATGAGAAAAATGGTGTAAAGCCCTGCCATGGAGCATTTAACAAATATTCTTCTATTCTCTTTCTCTTCTGTCTCCTCTCTTCCATGGAAAGCCTTACCTGAACATCCCAAACCCTCCCCAATCCTGTTGCCCCCATATTTCTGTAGCAATTTTAATTTCTCCAGCTTAATTTATGACTTATATATGTACTGCCTTCGTTCAGGTATGTGGGTACTGCCTTCTTGGTTACATTTTAAGAGCAGGGATCATGCATTTTAATTCTGCATTTCTAATGATGCTCAACATAGTGATGAACTTGGAAGAAAGGCTTAATTTTTACTTCCTAATTGACTTATCTACTTAGGTCGCCATTTGATCCAGTGATGGCTGATGCGGTAGCCCACACAGGCCTGTGCACCCTGGTCTCATCAGCCTGCCATTGTTAATGACTTTCTTCTTCTCTTCTCTCTTCCCATCCACAGCGTGTGCCTTCCGGTACAATGGGCTCTCCTTTGTCTACCTCATCTACCTCTTGCTCATCCCTTTGTTCTCAGAACCAACAAAAGCTACGATGCAAGGTAAGAGATGTTTGCTATTCTCTACTGAGGCTTCTGGGTTTGTCTTTATCTGATGGAGGAAATGCTATCTGTGCCCCATGCTGGTCCAGTTAGGAGCGCGCATCAAGCGTCTGAGCAGCTGCAAGCTGAGTAGCGTGGAGCTTGTTGGTGACATATTTTTGTCACTTCAGAGCTATTCTCCCATACAAGTTCCAAGTAGATCTTTACTGGTAGACTTTCAGTGTCTCTGGAACGTTTTGACTAGTTTCAGATGAACTCAGTATATTTTCAGTAAAATAAGGCAGAGGGCGGAACAACACTGGCAGACGCTTTGCGTATTGGATTGCTGGGGAGGATGTGGTAGCAAGCAGAAAGGAGGCAGAGCACCGTCTTAACATTTCCAAGCCATGTAGTGGGAACTCTGGGTAGGAGGCTGGGTCCCAGTCATGACTTGTTTATACATCAGCTGAGATCTCTTGCATATGCCTCCATAGAGTACTGAAAGAGAGTAATCTGAGTCCGAGGGAGGGTCTCTCAATCATGTTACTGCAAAATTTTGGATCCATTTCCTGTTGCTCTGCAAGAATATGAAGGAATAGAAAGGAATGTGACTGCTTCTCCTAAGGTCCGAATTAGGAGTCATGGTCTGCCTTGTAAGTTTCTATATTTGAAGTTCTTCCACAGGTATAAACATTAAACCACATGAAATCAATTTAACAGGTTATTTTTCCAAACAATTCCATCAGAAATAAAGGCTGTGCCCAGTGTGTCAGGTGAGTGTGATGGCTGTGTATTAACATGGAAAAAACAAGGAAGTTGTGTTTGACCCAAACAAGAGTGGCATGGGAAGGGCCATTGGACACTACTTGGTCAACTCAGCAACTCATGGTGGTGGTGAGTCTACAGGAAAAGAAGCTACAACTTGGTGTATGCAGAACAGCAAATAATGGCTCTGTCTTTCCCATTCTCCCCCCCTGAACTATTGCATTTATAATGCGTATTATGATTCATTATCTGAATAGTTAAGACTACAGATGCTACTGTTGACTTTCCTGCCTGAGGACTAACCTGAGTAACCACCCTTCTCTCCTTTTCTTTTTTCTTTTCTTTTGTTTATTTATTTATTGTGCGAGAGGGAGAGAGAGAGAGAGAGAGAGAGAGAGAGAGAGAGGGAGGAGAGAGCACAGGAGAGAGGGGGAGGGGCAGAGAGAGAGAATCTCTCACTGACAGCACAGAACCCAATGTGGGGCTCAAACTGATGAGCCCTGAGATCATGATCTGAACTGAAATCTAGTCAGATGCGTAACCACCTGAGCCACCCAGGGGTCCCCCTAAGTAAGGGCTCTTCTAAGTCACTTAAGTCCTTAATACAACAAGTGAAGAAGAGCTGGAGTCAAGTGAATGCATGCATAATCCTCATCAGTTCTCAAGATCCCTGTTCATGGGACCATACCCACTCTTGCCTCATTCCTACAGTTCAACATAAACAAAAACATTGAAACAGAGTAGTTTTGGCCTCAGAACCTGTAGGCAACTTGTATTTCATGGCTTGGCTTGGAGCTCATGTTTAAAAAAAAAAAAAGATAGTATCATACACATTCAGAAGCAATGTATATTAAAGCACGTGCTTTAAAAATGAGTACCTGGGGGCGCCTGGGTGGCTCAGTCAGTTAAGTGTCTGACTTCTGCTCAGGTCATGATCTCGTGGGTTGTGAGTTCAAGCCCCGTGTCGGGCTCTGTGCTAACAGCTCAGAGCCTGGAGCCTGCTTTGGATTCTGTGTCTCCCTGTCTCTCTGCCATCACCCTGCTCACACTCTGTCTTGGTCAATCTCTCAAAAATAAATAAATGTTAAAAAATTTTTTAAAGAGTACTTGTATATATTCAATTAAATTATCTATTACTTTTACATCAAAGTGTCTCCTTATGATTTTATCTGAAAATCAGGTAAATGGAATTTTCCCCCTTTGTACTTAGGTGACAGCACCTGGGTTTGCCTTCTTCCCAACTAACCAGCCCTGCTTTCTATCAGGTCTCCTCAGTCTCTGTAGGGGTGGGTGTGCAACTATGTCAGAAGCGCGGGACAATCGGCCCAGTGTTTATACCCGGTGCACCAGGGACTGACACTGTCAGGAAGCTGAGACGTAAAACGTAAAATCAAAAGCAAAAAAGTTGTTCTTCTCTATGTAAAGAAATACCCCGAATTCACAAAATGTTACAGGGTCAGTGCACAAACAAAGCATGATAAGCACCCACGTGTTCTACCGGTGCTGCTCCTAACAGGAGAGAGGGAGGCACTGGGCTTGAAAGGGAATCCCACAGGCATCTGTCCAGTTAATATACGGAAGCAGTGTTGTGAGTACTTTCCTCTTTTCTGCATTTCAGGGCCAAGAAGCCAAGGCGCATGCCTGATATTCAACGTAACCATATTTGTTTGTTTGTTTGTTTGTTTATGGAAACACAGAGGGTCTCTAAGAGAGGATGGCCCACATATTTTTTCCTGAACATGCAGGGCTCACAATCCAGGCGTTTCTGAAGTCTGTGTTCTGAGATATGGCACACCGGGCATTTCTGGCATTCAAGCCAACATGGCATGGACACACATAGTGACGGGTCTGGAAGAGTGACCGCAGTGTGGCTTTTCAGGAAGACCCAGGCTCCTACATGCTCGGACCGTCAAATTCATGTTCACATACATTTCTCATGAATCGATAGGAGAGTGCGTTATCAAACTGAAAGAAATGTCAGTGGCCTCTGCACTCATTACCTGCTTGCGGACAGTCTGCCTGAAGCCACAACGGAATTGGGATTGCCCCTGGAGCCAGAGGCGTCTGTGTGCATTGCCGGCACCATGTAATGACATGGACCCCCTAGACTGGAAGCGAGGTGCAGACGTGTGAAAGCTCCTGCATGACCCTGTGCCCTGCATTTGGTCTGCTGGATTTCTTTCACTCTTGTGTGATTATCTTTCCTCTGAGTCCATCCAGAGGGCCTGGCAGATGGAGAATTTCAGGGCTGTAGCATGGAGCGTGTTTCTGTGGCTTAGCTCCTGGGATAGTCCTGAACAGAAATTGCAGTCTCGCCTCTGTTGTCGAGGACAAGGGTGTCCACAGTATCCGGAACGTCTGAGCGTTATGGAGGCATTCCCTGTGCCTGTGATGTAGCAAAGCATTGCTGTAATGCCTGGACATTACTGTGTCACAGAGGGGGGAAGATCTGGTGCAGTTGGTCATATGCTGAAATGTTACCAAGTTAAAAAGAAAAAGGATCAGAGGAAGGACGATTGCTTGGCAGGTAGTCCACTGAGCTCACTCGTGGGCATCATCTGAACCACTGAGTCCAGAGTCGAAGGGGCCTTTAGGAGTCACCAGGCAGGTTCTGGCACCAGTGGTGGAGGCCTGTTGACAGCGTGCCTGCTGTCTCTTTGTAATCACTGATGGGCCGGGGAGCTACCTGTCTATCAGGAGAATCTCAGGCAATTCTTTCTTGGATAGACCTGAGGTCCGCCTCACTGCAAATCCAAGCTATAGTATCAACAACCCAGAGCAATAAAAAAAAGTCAACAGGGGCCCCTGGGTGGCTCAGTTGGTTAAGTGTCTGACTATTGGTTTCGGCTCAGGTTCAATCTCATGGTTCATGAGTTTGAGTCCACATTAGTCTCTGCGCAGACTTTATGGAGCCTGCTTGGGATTCTCTCTCTCCCTGTCTCTGCCCTCCCCTGCTCATGCGCTCTCTCTCTCTCTTTCTCTCTCTCTCTCTCAAAATAAAGAAATAAACTAAAAAAAAAAAAGAGTTACAGAGGCTGTAGGACTACAGTCATTAGAATATTATATAGTTACATTATCACAATACTGTGATGGGATTGGATTAGACTACGGTGGGGGGAGGCAGGGGTGTCATGAGCAGAACTTGGACACAAGAGCCCCAGTATGTCACTGAACCACAGGAGGCAGTCAGGGGACCGATCTGTGTGGACAGGCATGCCTGGCATTCTTACTAATAAGAGTCATGGGAGGCAAATGAGACAGTTCCATGTTCATGGTCAATAAACTACCCAGAGCTTTTCAACTGTCAGGAGGGGGGGGAGGGGATCATCTTTCCCCTCAGTCTGTTTTTCACCAGACGAAACATCCCTAGTTACTTAAGAGTGATTTTTCCACCGTTCCATCCAGGTGGACTTGCCCTAGAGGTGCTTCCTCCTGTCAGAATCCCTTCCGCCATGTGCAGGAAGCTGAGGTGTAAATTTGGAGCCACCTCTGAGGACTGAGGCACCTCGTTCCCCAGCCATCAGGAAGCCCTGTGTGTGACAGTGCACAGTGGACTAGCTCCCTGGGAGCTGACATCTGAAGGGAGCGCTCTCTCTCTCTCTCTCTCTCTCTCTCTCTCACACACACACACACACACACAGGGGCGTTCACACTCAGGCCATGGAGAACAGGCATCTTTCATCTGCTGTAGGTCAGCATGCAATTACTTACCTCAACATGACCCTCACCCCTCTTCTTGCCCTTTGGATTTCCCAGGTAAGTCATATTTCAGAGCAGCATGTCCTTGGGGCTCACAGGGGTGTCTCTCGGAAGCCACTCTCACTAGGCTCGAAAATCTTTCTACAATTTTAATTCTCTCGGCTTACCAAACGTTCTCTCTCATATCCTCTGGGGAGAAGGAACCACAGGTTGAAAACAAACGTCCTCTGCCATCGCACCCATTGGAAAGTCAGGGAACCTTGGTTCCTCAGCTCTTTTAGCCAGAGTCCCATTTTAATACGTTTATTTACTGAGCCTCTTTCCCGTCTAACATGTAAGCTGCAAGATGGGAAGGATTTTGCTGTTTTGTTTCCTCCTGTATTTCCAGGACACAGAAACAATGTCTGGTATATAGTAGGCAGTCAGTAAATATCTACAGAATGAATGAATGAGTGAATTGATACTCACGCTCCCTCATTTTAGAAGCATTTACAAACATGGCTATGGTCTTATGCTTACCTCAGTCTCCGTAATAGCAAATATCATGGAACAGTTTATTGCATATACTCGCCCCCCTTGGAGACAGAAGCTTAGGGTATAATGGGCCATGGGATTTTGCTGTTTTCGATTTAATTGGGATCAGAAGATCATGAATAATTTAGGAAATCAAGATGTTTTATGCTCTTAGTTAAAATGATAGGCATTTTATTTAAGCATATAACATCGTAGGAAGGAAAATAAATCTTTTTCTGCTGTTTACCTAAGGGTCACATTTGGATTGAGACTGCACTCCATTAAATACTATCTAATATGTAATTCACCTCAAGGGGCTCATACATTTGAAGTTGAGGGGATACTAAGTTTTTTTAAGTTTATTTATTTTTGAGAGAGAGAGTGAGAGCATGAGTATGGGAGGGGTGGAAAGAGAGAGAGAGAGAGGGGGAGAAAGAGAGAATCCCAAGCAGGCTCTGCACTGTCAGAGCCTGATACAGCTCAAACCCACGAACTGTGAGATTGTGACCTGAACTGAAATCAAGTTTCAGAGGCTTAACCAATGGAGCCACCCAGGCACCCCCAGATACTAAGTTCTTTAACCAGACACGGGTTCCCTATACCTTGTGGCGTGTTGAATACACCACATCAGCCAATATGGTGGACGAGTTTGTGTTTTATTTGGATGGAATATAAGTAATAAAACATATTAGATACAGAAGAAGGCCATGGCAAATGCTCAGTATATATTGGCTAATACTAATATTATTTACTACACTATTGCTTTGAATATCAGAGAGAGAGTTTTCGAAATCATAGTCTCACGTGTATGACCACTGTCAATATTTACCTCAGGACTTTTCCAGTGCTCTCTCAGTATCTCTGAGAATTATGTGATTTCCAGGGTTTCTTGAAAAATTGTATTTGGGTCGAGCAATCTGTTAATAGAGAGCCAATAGCACTACCTTCTAAGTGCATATTATTTATATGCATTAACGAGTTTAACTCTCACAAGGACATTTTGAGGGGGCTGCTACTATTATTAAAAACTGTTACCCCCAATCCTTACACTACAGATGGAGACTGAATTCCGGGTGGATTGAGAATAAGCCTGAGACACACAGGTGCCCTGTGGGTGGCCATGCTCTTAGCAGGTGTGTTGCTCTGACTCATACCCAGGACAGAAAACAAAGTCCTCTGGGGATTTGTGAGGGATGAGGGAGACCTAGTGACTTAATAAATACTTGTTGGCTGATAGATTACTAGGCTCCAGGTCTGGAGAGGTAGTTTGAGTATATTTGAAGAAGATATTTTAATTTGCATTGGTACAGACTGATGACCTACGCCTTACATTGTATAGAACATACATCATATTGTGACTGGTTATTTCTTTCAACAAATGTTAATTGAAACACTACCCTTCACAAAATACTATGTTTGAATTTGTGAAGGATAAAAAGGAGAAGAAAAAAGGGTTCTTCACTGGAGTAGCCTCTCAAACACATGGATATTATGTATCTCGTCGAATTCATCTCTCTGAATTCATCTCGCACTATTTTCCTGCAGATGCCTTAGGGGTTTGCCTTGAATAGGCTCCATGTCGGCAAGCCACTGCACTTTTGAGGTGGGTCTGATTGTACAACATTTGGAGTCTAGTTCAATGGGGGAAAACTGGTGATTAAATCAGGCATGTCAATTTTAGGAAAGAAAGAGATAAAACCCTTGGGACGCTTGAGTGGGTCAGCTGGTTGAGTGTCCAACTTCGGCTCAGGTCATGATCTTGCGATTCATGAGTTTGAGCCCCGCGTCGGGCTCTGTGCTGACAACTCACAGTCTGGAGCCTGCCTTGAATTCTGTGTCTCCCTCTTTCTCTCTGCCCCTTCCCTGCTTGCTCTTTTTCTGTCTCTCTCTCTCTCTCAAAAATAATAAACATTAAAGTTTTTTTTAAAGAGATAAAACCCAGAATATTTAGTATGAACAAACTATCTAAAGGTCACTCCTCATTATAAATGAGGATGTTTAAAGTTTATTTGAATGTGGAGCACCTGAGTGGTTCAGTTGGTTAAGCATCCAACTCTTGATTTCGACTCAGGTCATGATCTCACAGTCCTGAGATTAAACCCTGTGTCAGGCTTGTTCTGAGCATGGAGCCTGCTCGGGATTCTCTCTCTTCTTCTCCCTCTGCACACATGCTCTCTCTCTCTCTCTTTCTGTAAGACATTAAAAAAATAAAGTTTATTTGAATGAGAACACCATTGTTACTGCACACGAATGGAAATACATATGGAGCATCTTTCCATGATGAATATATGTGGATAGAAGAATATATTACATCTGGGATATTGTTTTAAAATGAGATACCCAGACAAGAAGGTAGCATCCTGAAGGAAGTAGTGATTAACTACATTTACCCTGGAATCTTGACTATAATAGTAGGCAGTACCTACTTGACCCAGACCAGAGAATCAGATATCATATCTGGAGATGTGCTTGAATGGAGGATGTTAATAATAGTAAAGGTAGCCAACTGTTATGTCACAGGTACTGTTCTAAGTGCTCCCTATATAGTAAGTAACTCATCTGATAAGAAGATAGAAAAATGATTTATTGGAAAGGGAGAACCTCCATTCTGGAATGAAAAGAAAAACCCACATTTATTGTGAACTGGATTATAAATCCACTTAACAAACTAGGAATAGTCCATAGTGAGGTCCTGATATTACCGTTGTCTCCTCTTATTAAGGCTACGTTAGTGAGACTTAGTCCCATTTTGGCAAGTCTAGATGCCTGTTCTCCTTTCCATGGGTCCACAGGTGTCCTTCCCCACAAAAGTTGGATAGACTGTGTCCTTGCATGTACCTGGTCCTAAATTCTTGGGTCTTGACTCTGTAAATGCTCAAGGTCTAGGGTGTCTTTCAGTTGGTTTCAACAAAAAGTGTTGCATCTTTTCATATACTCTGGATAAATAATAGTTCTAACATTAGAAGCATACATCTAGCTACAGTGTAAATTTGCTATTTGCTGGAAATTGCTTCTGTCTGCTTTCTTGGCCCTGCCAGCAAGTGTTCTTTGTTCATGTGTTCTCTTGGGCTGGTGGATGAAAGGATCTTATCTTAATAGTGCTATTCAACTCATACAGTCACTTCCTTTTTGGGGGCTCCATGAATAGGAATTCTTCAAATTACAAGACTACAGCACTCCCTAGGCAATGTTAGCCATTAACTTATAGTAGGAGTAGCTTAAAAGCACCATCATCATCTTACCAGTTCCCATGTAAAATGTTTACATCACACACACACACACACACACACACACACACACACTCTAAGGCATACAGAAACCATTGTTGTCTAAGGTGTCTAAATATCTCTAATGACAAACTTGTCTTCTTATTTGAAGACCCATGCTTATTCTGAGAGCCTTGTTTCTAAATATTTGCCAAGATTGGGCAACCCTGTGAGAGGTGAGAACAGCACTCTTCTGGTGGTAGAGGAAAGGAAAGGACCTTGGGTGCCTGTGTGAATCCTAATCTTAAGATTACTGTCTTCGGTTATGATGGCTAGCTTCTCCTGCAGCAGGGGAGGCACAGGTAGTGGGTCCAGGCCTATGCCGAGGCCAGATTGCCAGAGGAAAACAGAACCACATGCTGCCAATGCTTTTGGGCTTTGCCCTCAAATATTTTTCAGTACGTGGTTTGGTGGAGGAGATTTTTATCTTCCCTGTGATCAAAGGAGTGAGTCCCTGAAATATCTTTTTTTTTTTTAAATAAACATTGCTTTGTTACATTGAGCAAGGTAGTGGGTTCCCTGGTATATTTATTTGCGTTTACACACGTAAGTTACAAAGAACATATTTTTTTCTGGTCGTTGGGATCTCTTTTGACATTTGGAAGGAGGAGAGAATTATGGTAGTAAAGGAGAGGAGGCTTCGCTGTGCTCTGGTGACAGTGGTTAGCAGGCCGAGTTAACTTTTATAAATGATTGCCAAAGTTATTCTATAATGACAGGGGAGAAAAAAAAAATGTTCTACTCTCCAGCTCTGAACAGGGGTCCTACTTTATGTGGAAATTGTACTAATCTTACCGAGGCTGTGTGTGTGTGTGTGTGTGTGTGTGTAAAATAATCATCAGAAGGTCCTCATTCTGAGGTTCTCACCCAGGATGCACCTTACCAGAATCACTAAAAGCACCATGAGAAAAGAATGACGTTCAATTTGCCCTTGTGAAGAGGCAAAGAGGTCTGTTAACTTGTAAAAACATGTTTGGATGTCAGGGAGGAAATAGTAGCAGATATTTAAAACTGCTTGCATCTGGTTTTTGTTAAAAACACTGTTAGTCTTTATACCATTAGACATATTATTACTATGTTTTATTATGCCATAATAAAGCAAAACCCAAGAAAATATTTAATTGAGTACATTATTAGGTGTTTTACTATTAATATCAGTTCACCACCAACAGAAATGCTAACATAAATAATGAAATGCTTGTTTCTCAACCTTTTGAATGAGTCAATTATAGGTCCTTTTTTGGGGATGGTACAGATGTAATATTCTATTGTTTTAAATTTGGCAATCACTGCTCAGTCAGACAGAAGGCCTTTCAGGGGATACGTGTAATTCTCAGCTCAGGAAGCATTGGATCATGTTGGTTTATGACTGGGGATAGATTTTCAGAGATCCCAAACTCCTTTATTTGGCTGTGACACACCAGACCTGTAGTATAGCCTTAGCTCTTGTTCACATGAGGTCCTGTCATTACAGGGAGGCAGTTTACCTGAATTGCTATCAGTTGGTTGATTGCATCTCCAAATCACTATTCTTTCATTTTTTCGTTTGACAAACATTTACCAGTGCCTTCCCTGTCAGGCTTTGTACTAGGCAATTAGATCGACTGAGGTAAATAATACAGGCTCTCTGTCCCCAGGATATGAATCCAGCCCTTCTATTTATTAACTGCATGGTCTTGGGCAAATTCCTTAAATTATCAGAGTCCTTGTTTACCCATATGTTGAGTCCTTGGCACTGGTCCTTGACACAATGTCAAGAGATCTACCTGGGGGGGTCATGTACATGGGCACCTACTTTTGTCATGTATACTGAATAGATGGATAAAGAGCTCTAGACATCATAGCCCCTCTCCTACATTTTTTATTACAGTTGACCTACGTTGTTATATTGGTTTCAGGTGTACAACATAGTGATTCCACATTTATATACATTATGATGTGATCACCTCAATGCATGTAGCCACCGTTTGTTACCATACAAAACTGTTACAATATTATTAACTGTATTCCCGTCCTCTGCATTGCATCACCATGACACTTATCTGATAAGTGGTAGTTTGTACTTTTCAGTCCTCTTCCCCTGTTTTGCTTCCCTACTCCAGCAACCACCAGACTGTTCTCTGTTTCTGTAGTCTGTTTCTCATTTGTATTTTAGATTCCACATATAAGTGAAATCATACCATATTTGTTCTTCTCTGTCTGACATATTTTACTCAGCACAATATCCTCTAGGTCCATCCATATCTCAAATGGCAAGATTTCATTCTTTTTGTGGCTGAGTATTATTCCACTATATATCTTTTTAATCCATTCATCTATCAATGGACATGTAGGTTGCTTCCATGTCTTGGCTAAATAATGTTACAGTGACCGGAGTCTTTTATTTAGAATTTTTTAAAGTTTATTTATTTATTTTGAGACAGAGAGAGAGAGAGCAAGTGGGGAGGGGCAGGGAGAGAGAGGGAGAGGGAGAATCCCAAGCAGACCCCATACTGTCAGTGAAAAGCCCTATGTGGGGCTTGATCTCACAAACCATGAGTTCATGACCTGAGCCAAAATCCAGAGTTGGACATTTAACCGATTGAGCCACCTAGGCACCCCCATAGGGTGCATTTATCTTTTTGAATTACTGTTTTCATTTTCTTTAGATTAATACCTAGAAGTGGAATTGGTGGATCATAAAGTAGTTCTATTCTTATTTTTCTGAGGAACCTCCATACTGCTTTCTGCTGTGACTTTCCCACCAACTATGCATGAGGGTTCCCTTTTCTCCATGTACTCGCCAACAGATGAGATCTCATAGTGGTTTTGATCTGCATTTCCCTGATGATTAGGAATATTGAGCTTCTTTTCATGTGCCATCCGTAGGTCCTCTTTGGAGAAATGTCTATTCAGATCCTCAGCCCATTTTTAAATTGGATTGTTTGATTTTTTGATACTGAGTTGTGTTAAGGATTTAACCACTTATTGGTTAGATAATTTGCAAATATCTTCTTGCTTTAAATAGGTTGCCTTTTTGTTTTGTTGATGGTTTCCTTTGCTGTGCAGTGCTTTTTAGTTTTATGTAGTCCCATTTATTTAGCTTAGCTTTTGTTGACCTTGCCTGAGGAGACAGATCTCTATCTCTCTCTATATATAATCTATATCTATTTGATATATATCTAATCTATATATGTAATATATATATAATCTAATATTATATGTAATCTAGATATAATCTATCTATATATAATCTATCTATCTATCTATCTATCTAAAACCCCTTATTGGTTATATAATTTGAAAATATCTTCTCCCATTAAATAGGTGTACTTTTTGTTTTGTTGATGGTTTCCTTTGCTGTGCAGGAATATATATAATCTATCTATCTTCTATCTATCTATCTATCTACCTGTCTATCTTGTTAAGACTCATGTCTAAGAGATTACTGCCTATGGTTTCTTCTAGGAGTTTAATTCTCTGGTATTAAAATTAAGGCTTTAATCTATTTGAAGTTTATTTTTGTGTCTGGTATAGAAAGTAGTCCAATTTCATTCTTTTGCATGGAGCTATCCAGTTTTCCCAGCACCACTTATTGAAGAGACTGACTTTTCCCCTGTGTATATTCTTGCCTCCTTTGTTGAGATTAGCTGACAGCATAAGTGAGGATTTATTTCTGGGCTCTCTATATTAATCTATGTGTCTATTTTTGTGCCATTACCATACAGTTATGATCACCATAGCTTTGTAGAATAGTTTGAAGTCAGGGAGCATGATACGTGCACCTTTGCTCTTCTTTCTCAAGATTGCTTTGGCTATTCAGAGTCCTTTGTGGTTCCTACAATTTTTAGTATTATTCTAGTTTTGTGAAAAATTGACATTTTGATGGGGATGGCAGTAAATCTGTAGATTACTTTGGGTAGCAGGGACATTTGAACAGTATTCATTCTTCCAGTCCATGAGCATGGAATATCTTTCCATTTATCTTCAATTTCTTTCATCAGTGTCTTCTAGTTTTCAGAGCGTAGGTCTTTCACCTTCTTTCTTACATTTATTCCTGCATATGGCATTCTTCTTTTTTTTCAATTAAAAAAATGTTTTATTATTTATTTTTGAGAGAGAGAGGGAGAGCATGAGTGGGGGAGGAACAGAGAGAGAGGGAGATGGAGAATCTGAAGCAGCTCCAGGCTCTGAGCTGTCAGGACAGAGCCTTATGTGAAACTTGAACTCACGAACTGCAAGATCATGACCTGAGCTGAAGTCGGACGCTTAACTGACTGAGCCACCCTGGCGTCCCTGTATTCTTCTTGATGCAATTGTAAATTAGATTGTTCTTAAAATTTCTTTTTATGATAGTTTATTAGTTTATAGAAATACAGAATTAATGTATATTAATTTTTAAAAAATTTGTAATATTTATTTCTGAGACAGAGTGGGGAAGGGGCAAAGAGTGAGGGGGGACACAGGATCTGAAGCAGGCTCCAGGCTCTGAGCTGTCAGCACAGAGCCCAATATGAGGCTTGAACTTATGAATCAGGAGATCATGACGTGAGCAGAAGTCAGACACTTAACCAACTCAGCCACCCAGGAGCTCCAATATATATTTATTTTTTAAATAAAAATATTTATTTATTTATGGGAAAGAGAGAGGGAGTAAGAGAGCAAGGATGGCAGAGAGAGAAGGGGACAGAAGATCCAAAGTGGGCTCTGCACTGATAAGCAAAGAATCCCATGTGGGGCTCAAACTCATGAACTGTGAGATTATGACTTGAGCCAAAGTCAGATGCTTAACCAGGTGCTCAATGTATATTAATTTTGTATTCTGTAACTTTAATGAATTCATTTTTTAGTTCTAATAGTTTTTTTGGTGAAGACTTTAGGGTTTTTTTCTATATATAGTATTCTGTCCTCTGCAAATAGCGGCAGTTTTACTGTTTTCAATTTGAATGCGTTTTATTTCTTTTTCTTGTCTGATTGCTATAGCTAGGGCTTCCAGTACTATGCTGAATAAAAGTGGCCAGAGTGGACATCGTTGTGTTGTTCCCAATCTTATAGAAAAAGCTTTCAGCTTTTCACCATTGAATGTGATGTTAGCTGTGAGTTTTTCATACATGGCCTTTATTATTCTGAGGTGTAGTCCCTCTATATGCACTATATTGAGGGTTTTTTTAATGATAAGAAGATGTTGACCTTCATCAAATGCTTTTTTCCTATCTATTGAAACACTAATACAGTTTTAATCATTTTTGTTTATTTGGTAAGGTTGTTTGCTAATTGGTTTGCTAATGTTGAGGATTTTTTTGCATCTATGTTCATCAGGGATATTGGCCTGTAACTTTACATTTTTGTTCTGATATCGCAGTATTGCTAGCCTCATAGAAGAAGTTTGGAAGCATTCCTTTCTCTTGAATTTTTTGGAATAGTTTGGGAAGAATAGCTATTAACTCTTCTTTAAACGTGTGGTAGAATTTGCCTATGAAGTTATTTGGTCTTGGACTTTTATTTGTTGGGAGTTTTTGGATTACTGATTCAATTTCATTACTAATATTTGGTCTGTTCATATTTTATATTTCTTCTTGATTCAGTCTTAGATTATATATCTCTTTGAATATATTCATTTCTTCCAGCTTGTCCTTTTATTGGTACATAATTGTTTGTGGTAGTTGCTTATGATCCTTTGTATTTCTGTGGTAGCAGATGTAACTTCTCTTTCATTTATGATTTTATGTGGGACCTTTCTATTTTTTCCTGATGAACATAGTAAAGGTGATGGGTCAACCGCCTACATAGCTAGTATGAAGGCTCAAAGATACAAGTAGTAAGATCATCTATATATACAATAATTAGTAAAGTGATACACAAACTAATAAGGTGTAAATTATGACATCAAAATGAAAACATAGAAGGTGGGAGTAAAAATGTAATTGCTTTTAGAATGTGTTTGAACTTAAGCTGCCATCAACTTAAAATAGACTGCTCTATACATAGATACACAAAGAATAAAGAAAAAGGAATACAAACATAACACTAAGGAAAAGCACCAAATCACAAGGGAAAAGAGCATGAAAAGAAGAAAGGAACAGAGAAGAACTACAAAAAAAACCCAAAAAAACAGAAAATAATAAACAAGATGGCAATAAGTACAAATCTATCAGTTGTTTTAATTGTAAATGGACTACGTGTTCCCATCAAAAGACGTGGGGTGGCTGAATGGATAAAAAAAAATAAGACTTATCTTTGTGCTGCCTGCAAGAGACTCACTTCAGATTTAAAGATGCATAAAGACTGAGAGTGAAGGGATGGAAAAAGATACTTCATGCAAATGGAAATGAAAAGAATATAGTCATATCAAACATAATAGACTTTAAAGAAAGACAATAACAAGAAACAAAGAATGATAATGCTAAAGAGGTCAATCCAAGAAGAGGATCTAACATTTGTAAAATTTAAGCACCTAACATAGGAGTGCCTAAATATATAAAGTGACTATTATCAGACATAATGTGAGATGTTGACAGTAATATAATAATAGAGGACTTCAGTAGCCCACTTATATCAATGGAAAGATCATCCAGGCAGAAAATTGATAAGGAAACACCAGTCTTAAACAACACATTAGACCAGAGGGATTTAATATATTTACAGAATATTCTAAGCAGCAGAATACACATTCTTCTCAACTGTACCCTCTCCAGCATAGAGCACCCTCTCCAGCATAGAGTACATGTGAAGCCCTTAAAGAAGTCTCTATAGATTAAAGAAGATTGAAATCATATCAAGCGTCTTTTCTGACCACAACAGTATGAAACTGGAAATCACTTACAAAAAACAAAAAAAAACAAAACAAAACAAACTCCAAAAAACATCTGGAAAAGACACAAACATGTGGAGGCTGAAAAATATGCAACTAAATGCTACCAGAGGTCAATGAAGAAGTCAAAGGGGAAATCAAAAAATACTTTGGGGCGCCGGGGTGGCTCAGTTGGTTAAGCATCTGACTTCAGCTCAGGTCATGATCAGGCTCGTGGGTTCGAGCCCCGCGTCGGGCTCTGTGCTGATAGCTAGCTCAGAGCCTGTAGCCTATTTCAGATTCTGTATCTCCCTCTCTCTCTGAACCTCCCCTGCTCACGCTCTCTTTCTCTCTCTCTCTCAGAAATAAATAAAAAAACATTAAAAATAATTTTAAAAAATACTTTGAGACAAAGTAAATGGAAACACATAACAGTTCAAAATCATTGGGCTGCGGCAGGGAGGGAGGGAAGTTTATAACAATACAGGCCTACCTGAGGAAATAAGAAGAATATCAACTCTAACCCCCCATCTAAAGGAGCTAGAAAAAGAACAAATAAAACACAAACTTAGTGGAAGGAAGGAAATAATAAAGTTCAGAGATGAAATAAGTGAAATAGAGACTAAAGAAAAAAATACAAAAGATCAATGAAACTAAGAGCTGTTTCTTTGTTTTGTTTTAATTTTTTAAAATGTTTTTAATTGCTTCTGAGAGAGAGAGAGAGAGAGAGAGAGAGAGAGAGAGAGACAGCATGAGCAGGGGCGGGTCAGAGAAAGAGGGAGACACAGAATCCGAAGCAGCCTTCAGGCTCTGAGCTAGCTGTCAGTACAGAGCCCGACGTGGGGCTTGAACCCACGAACTGTGAGCTCATGACCTGAGCGGAAGTCGGAGGCTTAACCGACTGAGCCACCCAGGCGCCCCTATTTCTTCAGCATTAAACAGGAAAGAATATACTGAGGATATTGATATAAACTATGCACTAATTTTGCTTGTTCACTGAATAAACGTCAGTAATTATTGAGTGTCTGAAGTGCGCCAGGCAGTCAGCTTGGCACTGGAACCACCAGTAACCGAAAACATGATTCTTTTAATCTTGTAACTCACCATTTGGGCCTCCCTCGTTCCCTTATCTCTTTCCCACCTCTATCCTATCCTTACTCCCTCCGTTTTTTAAAAATTAATTTTGCCTAAATGTATTTTCTACATTTCCACTTGCCAATACCATGTGTATTTAAGGAGCATTTGGAGAAAGCCACCAGCAGCCTCTTCAGGTGGCCTGGAGGCAGAGCTGTCAAGCTGTGACAAGTGGCACATGGTGCTGGTCGGACTGCCTCTGCAGGTGGCACAGGCTGGGCTGGCCTGGAGTCCCGTTCCAGAGCTCCAGACCTGAAGGCCAAGACTCCGTGGGCATTTAGGTATCGAGGATTGCATGTGTGTATTCTGGAGTGGTTTCAGACCTTTAAGGTAGCCTCTTTCTTCTTCTCTATAACCTGGCTAGCCGCGACCAGCGTTACAGGATCCCTTGGCAATTGGATGCAAAGGATTGTCACCCTCATGTGTCAATTTCTTCATTGTCTATCACACTCCTTTGGGTTTAATGGCGTCTACAAAATGAAAATTCCTCTTTTAAAATGCAAGCGCACCTGGCAAGGTACGGCTCTGGTAGGCCGTGGTGAATGCCTTAACTGTCCTTGGGGTGGATCTGCCCACATCCCCTGTCCCTCCCTCTGAGAGCAAGGATGGCAATCATGAGAGGCATCACAGAGTAGGTGACCCTGGGGCAGGGCTGGTGGGGGGATGCGTGTTGGGAAACAGGGCACCTCAGAGTGCTTATACAGGTTGTGTTTCACACGGGGATCTGGCTAAGAGGACTTGTGAAGACTGGATTCTGGCCCCTGTTTTGCTGACCAAAAAGAGTAACAGGCTAGCGCAGAATCACTTGCTTCCAGAGGAATGAACTCTGGGTGAACTAAGAGTGGCCCTGGAGAAAACAATGTAGGAGAACACACCACGGACACATTTTAGAGCAATACACAATTTTCCTGAAGGTGAGCCCTATCTCACTCAAAACGATCCTATAAATGTCCCCTCCTAACTTCTTCAGCATTCTTGAGAAACACCATGACATGGCAGGACGTTATGCAGCCCTCAGTCTGTGAGGCTCCTGCCTCTGCCTCTGTGGAGCAACCTTGGTGTGCAGGTCACAGAGCCAAATGGTCGAAATGATCCATCACTGCTCTATCATATATTGAGAGTCAGTAAGTGGTCAGGTTGTTAAGAGCAGCAGAGACAGAATGAGCACAGGAAGTGGCTAATGGTAAGGCAAGGTCCTTGCAGAGGTGAGTAATGGGCAATAAAGTTACGAGTTGAGGGTCTTCTGGATCATGTGATCTGTTACCACCTTGCACCCTTTCTTTGGTCCACAGTCACCAGCCAGCAGACTGTGCAATGGGTGAGGATTAATTAGCTATGCTCGTTCAATGCCAGGTTATTAGAAAGGTATGATCAAAGACGCAGGCTTCGAAGGCTACTTTTTCGTAAAAGCAAGTGTTGAGCAAACACTTGTTCATCTGAGTGAGCTGAAAACAGTGACAAGGTGCTGACCGGGCTGCATCTGCCTTTGAATAGCAGGCGCTGGTTCTATCATTCAGCCATATGTTGCTCATCAAATATTCAGCATCTAGGGCTTTTACAGAGTCTTTTTATAGGCTTGCGCACATGCAGCAGGCAATAGGAGACTCAGCTTCTGAAAGCTGTGCTTAGCTTTTTTGTTTGAGTACCAGCTATTTGGAAGAAGGGAGAGGATTGGGGAATGGTTACCTGGGAAATTTAAAAATATTTGTGGTCCAGGGTTTTGGGGATTTTTTTTGTACTTTGTAACATCCTAACAGAGTCTGAGTGAACAAATCCCCTCCATTTATTCGTGGGACAATCTATTATTGTCAGTGGATTCATCTGACAGATGTTGTTCAGGCATTTACTTTTTGAAAATCATATGTTAAGAACCAGTAATATAACAGTAAGCAAAATAAACATAGCCCTGTCATCCAGAAATTTACTGTCTAGTTGGTTACCCTTAATAATAAACTTATTTAGAAAATGTTCTAGAGTTTAAACAGTCGATCCTCATCATTCGAGGATTCTGTGTTTGTCAGTTCACCTACCTGCTAATTAATTTGTAATGCCAGAATAATGCTTGTAGTGCTTTCATGGTCATTGATGGATGTGTGCAGACTTGGACGTGGCAGAAACTTGGAGTTACGCACCATGAGCATTTCCAGTTGGGGAAGAACAAGGTCAAACTCTTCCTTCCTGCTTTAGCTTCCATATGGTAAACAAGTGCCCTTTCTGCAGTTTATTTAGTGCCACATTCCCCACATTGTGTCCTTTTTGTTGGTGATTTTGCTGTTTAAAATACTCCCCTCCCCCTGCCTCCCCACACAAACCAGAAGAGACTCTTAAATACAGAGAACAAACTCAGGATTACTGGAGGAGTGTTGGACAGGAGATGGGCTAAGTGGGTCATGGGCATTGAGGAGGGGCACTCGTTATGTTGAGCACTGGGTATTATACATAAGGGATGAGTCAGCAAAATCTACTCCTGAAATCATTATTACACTATACGTTAGCTAACTTAGATTTAAATAAAGTTAAAAAGTTAAAAATAAAACAGCCCCCCAGCATAGTGCTGAAGGGCTGCCTAGCGTTCTCAAGTACAAGGAGGATGTGAAGTGCCCTACGGAGAAGCACATTTATCAGGAAAGCTTTGTTTGGGCATGAGCCATTGTGCTGTTGGCCATGAGTTCAATGTTAATGAATCAACAATATGTATTGAATAATGTGTCTTTAAACAGACACACGCATAAAACAAGGTTATATATTGATCGGTTGATGAAAATATTGTAACCAGAGAGCCTCAGGAACCTACCCCTGTTTTTCCCCTGGGAGCAATGGTTCTGTATTCTCTAATTCAGTGTTCATGACAGCATTGTGGAACACAACCCCTTTGAATAACAAGAATTAATTGTATACTTTTACACTAGAATGTGAAGGTTAGGGTCCTGGTGATACAGAGCTTCAGGTAGGAGAGTAGAACTATCATATTGTTTGAAATGGATTTCTTAAACCATTGCAGTGAGAATTTTCTTTAAGGTGGGTTATGTTATGACCATGTGGAAAATAGTGTGGCTGAGGAAAGCCTCTATGAAGGTTGTTACGGCTTCCTCTTTGACAAGGAGGTCTCTGTTTGGTTTGCAATTAAGTGTCTTTTCTGAATTTTTTTCTTAAAGGCCTGGAATTTTAAACTTGAGACATAGATTTATCTCTGGGAGTGTCACATTATGGTTAGATATGTATTATCCTTACAGATTGGGTGTAGAGGAGGAGTGTGAAAGAAGCTCGGACTTTTCAAAAATTTCAGTGTTGAAATTTTCCATTAATTTAATAATAATGATATTTATTTTTACATTTCAGAAAGATTTTTTTTTTTACTCTTTAAGTTCCTATAATGTTCATAACAATATCCTAAGACATTGGTATTATTATCTTCCCACTTTACACAAGAGGAATAGGTTCAGGTTAATTTGCCAGGTGTTTGTGTGTGTGTCCTATATATATATACTTTTTCTTCTAATTTTTCTATCCCCAGTTATGGACCTAATAAGCGTGAAAAGATAATGTCAGGACTAGTGTATTGATGAGACCATTTTCACTAACAATGGTATTATTTTAAAACATATCAGTAAGCTCTCTGTTTATCAGGACTATGGTAAGGCAGAAAATGGGTACTTTCTCCCCAATGAATGTCATGAATGTTTCTTAATTCTCGGTCCTTGCATAATGTATAGGTTTGTTCTTTCCCTTGCCAACCTCCATTCTGCCTGCACAGAGGCAAAATGTCCAAAAAACATGCAAATGATCTACAGTCTATACATGCATACATAATATGAATCATTAAAATTACTAGATAAAATGCAGTATGGCCAGTTACATTTGAATTTTAGATGAACAATGACTAACATTTTAGCATAATTTTTCCTAAATTACATGAAACATACTTAATACTACAAAGTTAAATTAATCATTTTTGTTTAAAATTCAAATTCAGCTGGATTTCCTGCATCTTTATATTTGCTAAATCTCGTAACCTTTGATAATTGTGTGTGTGTGTGTGTGTGTGTGTGTGTGTGTGTAAAGGAAGGAAATATTCCCTACTTTTTCAGATCACTATTTGCTTGGCTCAGTATGGGCTTTATACAGAAAGCATTTGTAAACTCTGCTTTTCAGTTTAATGCAAAATGTTGATTTACTCTATCAACTGTGTATTTGCATAGATGTAGCCTGATGTAACAACAAAGCAGATTGGAAATTTCATCAGGCTGGGATTATAGTTAGCTGATTAAACTTGTATCTAGAATAGCCCCATTTATATGCCACAACATTTTTTTGATAAAAATTTGGGGGGGGGGGTTAAAGCCCAGTTACTGATAAAACTAAAAAAGTTATCGGCAGAAGAATACTCTAAATAAGGATTTTTCTGTATCTTAACTATAAATTTCGTTCAACTGAGGAGGCTGGTTAGGGTCCCTGAAGTGCCTACATTTTACAGTTACTGTCATGCGGTTAGTTTCCAGCATTCCTCTTCCGGTCTCTCACAGATATCCGTATGATAACATCTGGGTAGTTCCTTCATCAAACACACACATCCTGCTGACCGTGACAGGTGATTTTCTGGTAGCCTCCTCTGGGGCTGTCAGGAGGTCCGCTTCATCTCTGTCCCTTCCCTCCAGATTGCTCACAAACCCATTCTGGGCAGGACCATGCCCAGATCATCATTGTTCTGTGGACAAGCCACTGAGTAATCATTGATGGTGTTTATTCACAATCTGGCGAGTGTTGGAATGCTTTTATTGGTGAAACAGCAAAACTTCCTTTTCCCACACTGGCTCTCTGACACTTGGCTACACAAGGGTCAGTGGAGGCTGTGCATACAAAGTGCACATGGTCAGTGCCCCCAACCGGGGGGCGTGTGTGTGTGGGATGCTGACCCGGTGTGACTGGCCTGTCAAGGATGTGAGTCCTCCTGAGACCAGAGGGGACAACAGACGTTTGAGGCTACCCCCAGGGTCTGTCCTTCAGGTGGTTGTCTCTCCGGTGTGCATTTTTTAGCTTCTTGCTTTGTCAGGGGGAGGTTTTTTCTCGGTTGGCCTGAATGAAAACACATGTTATAACTCTCAGGAGAGAGGTGGCTACGGGGCACTCCATGTTGCCTTCCCCCAAAACACTGCTAAAAGGAAGCATCTTTCCTAGAGAGAACATTTGGCCTTATGAGTAGTGTGAAATAGATGTCATGGAGAGCAGATGCCACCCAGAGCTGGGATGAAATGGCCATCTAGAGAAAGATAGGTGGGACGTGGCTATAATCAGTGAAGAGACACTATTTCTGTCAGTTCCAGGTATAGTTTTTGACATCGCTGGATTTTGCACCAAGTGGCCCTACGGATAGTCAGTGAACAGATGTTACTCTGCTGGATAATTGGATGAAGTAGCAAGCAGATTAGTTCCTTACAGGACTCTTTACTTAATTTTCCAAATTGCACCGCGTTGTATTGAAGCGACGCCAGTTTGTAATGTTTTCTCACATTAAGGAGACCTATACAGTTGACATCGCAGAAGAATGATGAACACGTTTAGTCTAAACACAAAATGACCACAGATGTGGGGAGATAATATGGTAAAATAAACAATGACTAACATCATGATTTCCTCCAGTTCCAACTATTTAGTTGAAGAACCCACTGACCTTTTGAAACAATGAGAGTCACTGTCTGGAACACAGGATGGCCTCTGTGGTGCTGTTTTGGCCTTGAAATCATGTCTTTGTCCATTCATGAGCTCAGGGCTGCACTGCCCCACTCATACCTCTTCCAGTGTGTGGACCTTTGGAGCTCCTGATTTTGGTACTGAATTATTCTTCCTCTTCATTCCTAGAGCCCTATGATTAAACTTGGGGAACTTGTAAGTCATGTCCAACCATTTCCTTAGCTTCTCTGAACTCCCAAGGTGCATATTTTAGGGCACACCTTGCTGTTCAGGATTCCCCTAGCTTGTTAGCCTAGAGGATTTGGGGCAAGGGATAGAGCAGTTTAGTGGAATGAAAACCACTTAATGATTCATGTTTCAGACTTTTCTTCAGTTTTCCCACCTGCCACGGACTATCAAAATTCCAGGAGCAGACACTCCCTCCTTACCGTCACATCTTCAGGAGACAGACTCACATTCTGGATTATGTCACATGTCCCATTGGAGAGCGGATTCTCTTTCCACCAGAGGGAGCCACTTTGCCCCAGACAGCTCACCAACTTTGGTATTCAAGGCCTTTCAGACAATCCCCACTAACTCCATTTACTTGGCCTCATTTACACTTTTTTTCTAGAAAAAGAAAGCTACCTTTCAATAATCCTTTATCTCATCTTGAGTATTATTTGAATTTAAATTGTGAGAAAAACAAGAATGTTTTTGGAAAGGTGGTGAACAGAAGTCAGCTTCATGAAAATCTAACTTCCTGAAAAGAAAAATTAGCACTAATGCAAGAACCAATCTTAATGATGAAACCAAAAGACACTCTTTCCCTCCAAATTAAGTTTAATTATGGGGGTGGGAATGAAAGAGAAGGAGAGAAGATTTCATAAAGAAAAGTTCCTGCTATAACTACAAAGCCAGAAAGTAACCGTTATGAATAGGTACATAGATAATAGTAGACTGTGTTTTTTAAAATTTTAATGTTTATTTTTGAGAGAGAGAGAGAGAGAGAGAGAGAGACAAGTGTGAGGAGGGGAGGGGCAGAGAGAGAGAGAGACATCGAATTCGAAGCAGGTTCCAGGCTCTGAGCTGTTGGCGCGGAGCCTGACCCGGGGCTCGAACCTAACAAACCAGGAGATCGGGACCTTAGCCAAAGTTGGATGCTTAACCGACTGAGTCACCAGGCGCCCTGACTGTGTTTTCTACATGAATGATAGAATCCTGAGCATTACATGACATTCCCAGCCACATCCTTCTGTGCTATCATTCAAGAATAACAGCAAACATCCACTTATGTGACAAATTTAATTATTTCACAGACATGAGTACAATTATTATATCAATAGTGAAGATGACAGGTCCTCATTATGTCCTTATCAGTATACCTGTTACCTCTGAGATCCTTATTAGAGATACTTAGGATACAAAGAAATAGAAAGAATCCAGTATCTCTAAACTTAAGGAGTTTGCCATCTAATTCTGAGGTTATACTTGGAAATAACGTCAAATGACATAACATCGCCTCAATAATAGGAAGAATAGCACAACTTTAGATAAAGCTTTACTGTTATGTAACTAAAGGGGGTGGGCTTGTCCTGGACGGTGAGGAACATCTACTGAAAGTCCTGATTTTAGCTTGACATAACTAATATTTAGCCCCTCTCCCAGATAGTGGTTGGCCAGTAACAGCTCTGTATGTGTTTGATGGCTTCTCCTGAAAAGTGAAAGCAGGTCCGTATTGTGAAGAGCTATATCTGTGATTTTCTGGGTTACAGTTTATCTAAAGGCTGCTTCGACTGTTACAGCTCTCAGTAAAAAAAAAAAAGCATGAGTCTGTTTGTGTGTCTTTAGGGAACAGGAAGGATCGGGGAGGTTAGTGCAGTGGTAGTTCTGTTCATAGTAAAGCATCAGGCCTTTACTTGGGGGAATCCTTGGGGGAATCGTAACATATCTGGTGTTGAAGCTTGTTTTTGCTAATTTTTTAATCCTGAGGGTAGTGATGTAAAGGGGAAGAAAGTGTGCATGTGTGTGTACATGTGTGTATGTGCCTGCATGTGTGTATGTGTGTGCATATATGTCTTTGTGTACATGTGCACGTGAGCATGTGTGTACATATGCACACATGTATATGTGTGCATTTTGTCTGCGTGTACATATATGTACATGACTATGCATGTATATGTGTGAATGTGTGTGCATTTTTGTGTCTCTGTACATATGTGTACACGAGTATGCATGTGTATGTATGTGTGTGCATGTGCGTGTGTGTTCATGTGTACCTGTGTATTCCATGTATATCATGTAGTGCATACATGTCTATTTAACATAGATCCAGCTTAGGAAATGGGTTATTTTGGTCAAGGAGATGAGAAGAAAGGAGAGAATGGGAAAGTCAGGAGGATTTGGCTCCACTTTCGAAAGGAGACTAGTACTGTTCTGTAACTTAAGGGCAGAAAGTGGAGCATAACAAAAAACTTGCCCAGAACAGACTGATTTTAGAAGAAATCTGTTAAAATGATATCTCTCTCATATTATGGAACTTGGCACAGCCTTTTTTCCCCTTTCTGCCTATAGAATGTGCCATTTGTCTGAAAAAGTAAGTCAGTGTTTGGGTGTTACCTTCCAAAGAGTTCGCTCCTGTCACCTAATCATTGGTTGAGTCGGGCACTGCCCGTGGGCCTTCTGTGTGCAGACCAGACTGTGCTAATGCATTCGTGCTTTTTGCCCTAAGCTGTGCAAGAATACTTGCTCCCTCCCTTCCCTTTATTTCCCTCCTTTCCTTTCCTCTTCAGCCTCATGGAACCATGCATGCGATGTGAGTTTTTTTAAGACTAATTTTGAAACTAGACACCCCATAAAAAGTGTCCCTTGGTCACTTATTTTGTTTAAGGATACATCCAACACCTACCCACCTTCTCCCCGTCAAGGCTACTGTGGTTTCAAAATCGTGATTCTTATGGTCCTCTCTACTATCTCAAAGGGACGGAAAAATGGGAAGTTTGGCAAGAGTGAAGCTTAGCCCTTTTGGCCCTAACAGCTCTGCTTCTGGGTCGCATGGATCTCTCTTCCCTTCCCTTCCCTTCCCTCCCCTCCCCTCCCCTTCTTTTTTACATTTTACCAGTGAAGAGATTGAAGCATAGAGAAGTCACATAATTTATCTCAAGCCACAAGTGAGCTAGAGGTGAAACCAGTATAGGAACCCTCACTTTTGACGTGCATGTCTCTTTGCTAATAACTACCATGCTGCTTTGCAGTGACGGGGTGCCTTGCCTCCTGTGAGCCATACGTGCTCACGGGAGGGAGGTTTGCATAAGAAGCACTGTCTCCCGGACCTCCATGCATGTTTAGAAATAACAGGTGAAGAAGAGAAATTGGATCAGACCTAACACTTCTGACATTGGTGGAGATTCTTAAATAAGGACCCAACTTATACATGGTGTGGTAAATGGCTACCTTTTAATTTCCTGTCATTGAGTAAGTCTCAATTAAAAACTAGGGAGAAACATACAACTCAGAAATAATGTTGCTCAGTTAGGTAGTTTGAAGGCTATGGCTTTTTCTTGCAAGGAGTTTATGGTATTCAAATATAATTTGATGAACTTTATGTGACTAGCTGGTATGATGTTTATAGCTATGTTATTTTGTAGTGATTCTGGTGCCTGGGATCTGGGGAAGAGAAAGGCTGGGACATAACACATCACTGGAGTAAACTGGTCTGGGAGGCACATATGTAGCCAATATTGCAACAATTTAGCATCAAGGAGATATACATGCCATCCATTCTATTATGATTTTAGTGATACTTTCTCCCAGTTTATCCCATAGGACAAACTTACGAGGACCATACTGGTTACATGGGTGAATGCAGCCTTTAATAATTCAGCGCCTTCACTGCTGTCAAAAGTTTTATATAAAATACTTACAAATTTTTATCAAACCCAAATATTTGTTTTTTACATTTATATCCCACTTTGTTCCAAATAGGATATAAAATGGCTTACAAAAATATATATAATGTAATGTACAGCTAATATGTAGCATAGGAAGAAAGGTAAATCCAGGGATAAAGTTAATACCTAAGGTCCTGCAGACTTTAGCAGAGGTGGGTTCATAGGAAACACCAAGCATTTTCACAGCCAAGTCAAAAGGGGAAACAGTTATTTAAAGTATTCAGAGACCCTGAGATGGAAACCATTAGGTTTCTGAGAAGTAAAACAATTCCTAATACCATGGTGTAGAGTCTGTTCTCCTTACTCACCCTCAGGAAAGAGACCTTGTGAGATGCTGTGACCCTCACCCTTCCAGTATCTTCAGTATTTAAGCAATGTGGGCCATTTCCTTGCATATCCTACATGTAAGATAAACTTGAGATTCTCCCAGGGAACAGAGGATTGCATTTGCTGGAGACTGGGGTTCCCCACGCTGCAGTCACGTTGAGCCGACCTGCTGAAATTGCACCTGGGCTCCTGTTGCCTCCTGCTGCCTGGATGAGTACCTGGTACTGGAGGCTTCCACATCCCAGACCTCTGCCTGGGCTGTGCCTCGGCTTTCAGGCCATCCTCCAGACTCGGACTACTTGCTAACAAGCATAGGTAGGAAGTGGTAGAGCTCTTGAATTCCTGCCCTCCAACGGATATCTGGAGTACAGATACTACTGCTTTGCATTAGGACAGAGCTCCATGGGCTTTTAGAGTCAGGCAGCATTTTTTTTTTTTTTTGGAGATAATTTATGTACAAATAGGTGCTGTACCCATTTAGTACATCCTGCCACAGTGTGGATTACTGATTTTCTCATCAATATCTTACTTTCTAGCCCTCTGTGGACATTTTCAGTGGCAAAAGCAATTTCCCATTCATATTGGAGGTCCTGGATATTTTTTCTACCTCCTGACAGTTAGCCTGTAACCTCCCTCCCTTATGCTGCCTGTGTCTATCTCTGTGGAGACAGAGCGGCCCTCAGCTCATCCATATCCACACACTGGAATGCGTGATTTGTTCTCTCTGGTGAATTGGCTGGCTACACACCCGAAAACTGGGGCTGCTCCTGCCTTTGCTCTGTGGGATAAAGATGGTCTCGAGTTCCCTCCTGACTCATAGTGTTGGCAAAAGAGCAATCTGCCTGGCACTCAGGAAGCAGCACTTTGGTGAACCTATGATTCACAATTTCAAAATGGTTATGACTGCTGGATGCTGGAAGACTTTTTCTTTTAAGTTTATTCATTCATTTTGAAAGGGAGGGAAAGCATGAGTGAGGGATGAGCAGAGAGAGAGGAGAGACAGAGACACACAGAGAGAGAATCCCAAGTCGGCTCTGCATAGGCAGTGCGGAGCCCAATGCGGGGCTTGAACTTATGAACCGTTGAGATCATGACCTGAGCTGAAGTCGGATGCTTCACCGACGGAACCAGCCAGGTGCCCTGAAGCTGGAAGACTTTTTCAGCACATGGAAGCCTATGTGTTTGTTTCAGTTCCACTAGCAGGCAGTTGGTCAGTAGCACTGGGTGGGGCAGTCCCAAGAGGGTGGTGCATTTAATAAATAGACTTTACTCCTCCCCTACTCCTTCTTTAATAGAGGAAATGATGCTGTTCCTGTTTGAGACAGAAGAGAGTAAAGTGAAACTTTTGACTCACACATGTCAGGAGAGAGGGGCAGCCCAGGACCACCTTAGAATGAAAAGACTAGGGTCAGTTCCAGATGCCCTTGGAAATGCGCATGCCCAGCGCTGGCTGAGAGGAAGCCATTGAGAAGCTGCGCCAAAGTTTTGGGACTTTAAAAACTTGTGTCAGAATTTAAACCGTGACTATCTTTCTCCCTTCAGTTTCAACTCAGCACAAAGTGAGGTTGAGTTTTTCGAGTGCAATCCAATAAAATCTGCAGATAACTTTTTTGGTAGGATCCATGGGGGGACAAATATTACTTGTCACTTTTGCACGTTCTTAGCCGTCGGTGATTATGCACCTAATTCAGTTGTGTGGCAACTTTAAATCCTATTTTGAGTTCCCCTGAGCGGCCGTCGTGAGAGCAACGCTTATCCTGTCAGCCCAGCTGGTTCACATGACAGTGTTTCATCTCTGGCACGCACTCTATGCGTATGACTCTTATTATACTGTTTATGTTTTGAGACTGACTTTCTCAGTGAAATGCAGGTCTTTTGACATTAGGCATCGGGGACAGTTTCCAGGAGACAAACATTTGTCACGGAACATGCTCCTCCAGCATCTCATAGGTCGTGCTGTCAAAAAAAAAAAAAAAAAAAAAAGACAAAATAAGCCTTTCTCAAGTCAACATTAATCTCACTCTAAACACAAAGACGTGACAGAATGCTGGCATAGAGGCAGCGCCCTATCTGCAGTAGGTTGGCAAGAAAGAGATTGGCATCGCTAGCCAGAGTTGGTCTTAAAATCACTAGTGGTCTAGTGACTAGGTTCAGAAATTCTTCGAACTTAGAATCACATCCTGCCTCCTCCTCTGAGGTGTCTTAGGGCTTTGATAAGTCACATTACTCTAAATCGTTGTTTCCTCATTTGTAAAATGAAGGTAAGAATAGGACCCACCTTGAATTAATTGAGGATTGTTCTGGGGCCTCACGTGTGCTCCATCCTGGACAAGAATAGTGTGTCCTGCTGCTTTTGGATGGAATGTTCTGTAGTACAAGCATCCCTTAAGTTATTACACATCCCTTGACTTATAACAACTTATTTAAGTTATAATTAATTTTATTATTTTTGTCTTTTAATTCATACTACTAACTTTTTAAGTGCCTGATCCACTGTCTTTACTCTATATTTGCCTTTACCAGTGAGATTTTTTTTCTTTCATATATTTTTTATTTCTAGTTATGGGCTTCTCCTTTCTGCTTGAAGAGCATCCTTTAACATTTTTTGTAAAGCTGGTTAGGTAGTGATGAACTCCTTTAGCTTTTGCTTGTCTGGGAAACTCTTTGTCTCCTTCAGTTCTGAACAATAACCTTGCTGGATAGGGTATTCTTGGTGGTAATCCCTCATATACTGTTGAAAATGTAAATTGGTGCTGTCACTATGGAAAACAGCATGAAGATTCCTCAAAAAAATTAACAATAGAACTACCATATAATTTAGCAATTCCACTTTTGCAGATTTATCCAAAGAAAACAAAAACACCAATTTGAAGAGCTATATGTACCTATGTGTTCATTGCAGCATTATTTACGGTAGCGGAGATGGTGGACGCAACGCAAGTGTTCATTGATTGATGAGTAGATAAAGATAAGGTACATATACAGAATCACACACAATGGAATTTTGCTCAGCTATAAAAAAAATGAAATCTTGCCATTTGTGACAACGTGAATGACTTGGAGAGTATTATGCTAAGTGAAATAAGTCAGAGAAAAACAGATACTGTGTGATTTCACTTGTATGTAGAATCTAAAAAAATAGACGAGCAAACAGAAACAGCTTCTAGATACAGGAAATAAACTATTGGTTACCAGAGAAGAGAGTGGTTAGCAGTGGGTGAAATAGGTGAAGGGGATTGTAAGGTACAAACTCCAGTTATCAGATAACTGGACATATATATAATGTACAGCATAGGGAATATAGGCAATAATATTGTAATGATTTTGTATAGTGACTAACTAGAGTTATCATGGGGAATCATTTTATAACATAGAAATATTGAACCACTACTATGTACACTGAAATTAATAGGATATTGTATGTCAATTATATTTCAATTAAAACAAAAAAGAATAGTGCCCACCTCCATGTCGCAGACAGCATTCAATGACATAATGTGTCAGGCTCAGAGTGGAGACTTAACAGGTGTTAGCTCTCATTATTTCCCTACCTGTCCATATCTGACCAGTTGGAAGAGGAGTGGCTGGTGCCACTGGTCACTTGTACACTCATTCCTTATCTTCCTGGACAGTGAGTTGAGCACTATCCTAAACTGGAAGGGTCTCAGGACCTAGAATTCCTCTTTCTTGTCCATATGCAGCCAGAGTGGCTAAAGTATTTATGTTTGCTCTAGGGCAGTCCCAGAATAGCTCCCTGTGCTAAGAGAGTATGGGCTGAGATTCAACGAGTCTTTATTCCCAGCTGAGGAAAGGCTATAATGGGCAGATGCTATTACCTTCTGTCTGCAGACACGGAAATGAATGGCCACTAGTGGTGTCAATGTCATTGATTCCTTTGCAGAAATCTCTGTGGCCTAGTTAAGAGACCCCTGAGCTTTGTTTGTTTCAAATGTAGTCCTCAATCCTTCAGACCATACTGGAGATCTGAAAATCAACGTTGAAACTGAAGGCTCTCTGCTGGTGTATTCACTGGGGTTTTAAATTCCTGCCATTCACAAAGGCTTTTTCACGTCATCAGTTTATTGTTAAAATGAAATAATTAATATCAAGTATTTCTGGCACATGACAGGTCCTCAGACATGTTAGTTCTCATTATTATTGTCATCATCATTAGAATCAGTTGTGAGAGACTGAGATTGAGATTGAGTTTGAGACAGAGAGAGAGAGAGAGAGAAAAAGAGAGGGAGAGAGTCTATGTGTGAGAGAGACACAGAGAATTGTCTGAGATCTTGAAGACGTGTTGGTGAATATAAAGGATTGTGATGATATTCAGCTGGCATGCACTTGTGCAGCCAAATGGAATATGGAATAATAAAATATACCCAGTTGATTAATAAATAGCCACTGCCCTGAGCCTCTACTCCAGTGCCCAAATGTCCCAGCTCCCAACTCCTCCTCCAGGACCATGAGATCACCTTATGCTACAGCATTAGAGGGTTACATCTGGCTCATCTGAAGACCTCCCCAAAACCCTGCCCCACTGATACTCAGATGGTTGTGAGTAGTTGGTGTCTAGGTCAGACTAGTGGTTAAGTAACTTGAATATTATTCCTGGAAGAGTGTTAAAAACATAAAAATAGTACAATTTGAATATCACCTTTGTAAAGATTACTAAAATGTCAAAATAGTAGGAGTTTCAGAGTTGTAACATTCAGCTGCTTTAAGAAATGACTACACCAATTAAAAAACTTCTAGTAGTCTTCACCAAATGTTTTTCTCTGATATAAAATCTGAGAATTAAGAATGGAATATAATTTTAAAAATTATGATGTGTGAAATTTATTTTCTTGAAGACAAAAAGTAAGCTTACTCAAGATCCTAATGGGCCAATTAAAAAATTACCAAAGCAAGATTTTATCACCATGAAGTGGTCTATCGACTCTGAAATTCTGTTAAAAGTATAAATGAATTTTGCAGAGTAACTAGAACAAAACCCAGGTTAATAAAAAATGTGATTATTTAGTGAAATGCCTTTTTTCTAGATGCCCATCTTAATGGACATACTTTACAGTCCTAATCAGTGAGGCATCTTGAATGTGCCCATCCTCCCCTGGCCCCCCTCTCCCCCCCGCATGAGATCTTGCCCAGAATCCACAAGTAGACAGCCTGGGTCCACACCACAGACCCAGGGAAGACCAGAGGTGCTAGCTCTTCACCGAGGAGCAAGCTAAGCTGACATTGTGTTTGACTTTCAGAAACTAGGACAGAAGTAAAACTTGATGAAGATATCAGGTGAGTAAGTGCTAGAGCCTTCTAATTGATATCAGGCACTCTCAATTACACTGAGAAGTTGTCCAGTCTTGGACAAGTCACTTACTTGGGCCTCCATTTTTCTCATCACAAACTGAGGGGTTGAACTCAAGGAGTACATAGGGATATACTTCTAGATAAGAAATGAAAGGTGGTCCCAAAACCAAAGGAAGTTTTATAGAGAATACTAAGAAGAAGTGCTGTATTTTCTTAATTCCTAGATACATTTTCTCGTTTGTTTTGAAATTTGGAAAATTATGAAATGTCTCAGAATGGAGGAGCAAATTGGCTTGTAGTCTTTATTTCCATCAAACCTGTGGCCTTGACCAAGGGCATAGACTATCTATTCAGACGCTTGACATCTTAGCTGAATTTATGTACATTAAAGCACTACGAGGGCTTGGTTTCTTGGCTAAAATTTTGGGTAGTAATTTGTCAATTAAAATTCTTTAGAAATAACATAGTATGAGAAGCATTACCATTGAAAGATATGTATGCACAGCATTGCCTTCTTAAATTACTTAAAGGCAGTAAAAATCACCAAAATTTTCAGAAGACATAAAATATTTTCAGGCCAGTTAAGATTGTTCAGATCCGCTCATATAACTTTCCCAGTGAGAGGAACAGACAATAACCAAGGAAAGCGACAGCGATGTAGTTACTAATTAGGTTCAGCGCTGTGAAGAAAATGAGGACGGTGATGTAAGAGAGGAGATAGGTGATGGAGAGGTCCACCTTCATTAGGGGGTCTGGTTAGGCATCTCTGATGAAGGATGGAAAAGCAGCCAAGTGAAGAATGGGGCAGAAGTGGGGACACAGAGGGGTCCTTGGGTTGGAGAAAACTGTACATGTCTGTTGGCTTGCTGAGGAACAGGAGAGCAGAGTATCTGGCACCAACAGGAGTGAGAGATGCCAAGAGCTGAGCGCTTACAGATAAGCGGCACCAGATAGGTACTGGCCAAGAATTTAGATGTTCTTCTAAGTGCACTGGAGAACCATTAAGCAGGTTTTAAGCAGGAGAATGTTGTGGTCTTATTTGCTGCTTTAAAGATTATAACTATGCCAGGTGATGAATTTTAACTAAACATACTTTGCTAATCTCACAATATATATGCATGTATCTCATCAGTACGTTGTGTACCTAGAACTGACACTGTATGTCAATTATAGCTCAATGAGATAATGGTCCACCTGAGGCCAGAGTAGGAGGAGAGATGTAATGCAGCAGGGGGCGGGGCCGACGTGAGGGGGCGGGGCAGCAGCAGTGAAGGACAGACACAATCCGTTTGGGAGGACCAAGCAGCAAGACTTGCAGATGGATTTGATATAGGATGAATTAGGGAGGGAGGAGAGGAATTAAGGAAAAGCCCTTGGTTTCAAGTTGTAGCAACTGGCTGGGTGGTGGTGCACGTTAACTGAAATGAAGGTAGAGCAGAGTCGACGGAGGAAAAAAACCAGAGTTTCCTTTTGGATGTGCTGTGTTTGAGTTGGCAGAGAATCTGCCAAGCAGTGCTGCCATGTGGGCCGAATTCAGATATATTTTCAAATGGAATATGAAGAAAACCTAGATTAAATTTTAACTGTGATTGATTGTGAGAATTTCATGTAATAAATATCCTGGGAATCTTACTCTGTTGTAAATTAGTAAAATTTTAGCGCAATGTTCCCCCAGTTATTATTTAAGCAGTCGGCGGTGCAGCTTGCAATCCATGGTGCTTTAGATGCAAGGTTAAACGTTCTCTGTCATCATAGCTGTTTTTTTTTTTTTCAATTCCGCTTCTGTGACACTGAACATGGTCTTTGGCATGAGAGCGCTTGGTGAATATTTGCTGAAGAAATGAACTAGCAGGTCTTCTGATAAAGTATCAAGTACAGGAAAGACCAAGACTGATGATCTCAGCCCCATGGCCAGCTCTGGGTGGCCACGTATTATTGTCAGTTCCTCCACTCTCCAGAATATTTGAGGATTTATTCAAGGAAACACGGGTGCCTAAAATGGCAGACTTTGTAGTCTGGCTCTGCTTTGTCACCCATCGTCTCAGGAAACCCTCAATGACTGCACCACCACACGTACATGATGCTCCTTCCCTCTGGAAGATGCCCCCATGCAGCAAAGCCAAATTTCTTTCCTGGCATTTGGTTCTGAAAGCAGAATACCAACTGGAATTTCTAGAATTTACAACTCTTGGTGCCACCACACATAAATATGAATGTGAGCATCTGATCTATAAACAGAAGTGCCCACTGCTTGTCCTTCTGTGACAGCCTTTGTGTAAACATAGGGACCTAACTAGCCATGAACAGCGAGTCTCCTGTTTCTTTGGCATCCTTCTTGGATAGGATTTTTGAAGAATTTATCGAAAAAGGACTTATTTTAGTAAAACTCGTTTAGTCTACTTAACAATTATTTTTAAGTCTGTGCTGCTGTTAAAACAAAATAAAAACCTCTTAAATGGAAAAACCACTTACCAAGTCATAAACTGAAACTCCAGTATTGAACTGAAATTCTAAATGATATATCAAGATCACTATTAGACCTGGAGTTACAGGGAATGGCTATTTTCAGTTAATGTTAATGATTTTTACGTTTGTTTGTACAGCATAATTGTGAAAGTATACCCCAAATGGAACTTAAGCCCCACTGAACTTCCATTTGTCCATCAACCAATTACCTAAGACAGATGTTTAAATTAAATTTTCTCCAGTTTTTATTTTTTAAAAAGAAACTGACCATGGTTTCTGAAGAAAACCATGCAAAGAAGATACAAAGTTGAAGATTGTTCCAGAAGATTTTTTGGTATGGCTCTCATGCCAAGCTTAGATTATTTTGAAAATTAAATTTTGAACGAGATTTCCTATTTCACTGCCAATGTGATTTTTTTTTTTAACTTCTTGAGCTTTATTACCAGAGCTCTCCATTGGAACCATTCACAGTGACCTGGTGGTCCCTGTGGTATTTGGCTGACCAGTTGGAGCAGCCCCTCATTTATTCAGGCGTACGTTCAGCACAGCAGGGTCCTACCTAGACAGGAGCTCAGAGGTCAGGGTTCACAGTTAGACCCTTCTGTTCTTTGATCTCCAGTGCTGTTCGCTTTCATGTCTTCAAGTTTTACCCACACTCTGGGAGCTGTTCAGACCATCCCCACCCACTGTGAATTCTGTCACTTCCTTCAGTTTGTCTGAATCTCTCACTATCATAAAAGTGTGGCTGAGCTCACAACCATTCTCACACGGTGGAGCAGTTGACTGCTTGGTGACATTTCCTTTGCAATGAGTGGTCTTGTGTCACAAAATAGTGTATAAGATGCTCTCCAGCAGAGTCACATCTAGTAAGCATAAATCCTGTATAGAACTTGGAAGGGGTTCACACTGTTCAAGTCTGCCATAGCTACTTCCATTTGGTTCTTTCCAGGGCAGTGGGCTTTCTTTTTTTTTTTTTTTTTTTCTCCTTCTTTCATCATAATTCAGGTCCACACACATTTAGCAAATGCCTCTTTTCCCCTCAACCTGTCTGGGGGCTGAACATACACAACTGAATGTGATGTGGTCTATGTTTTAAGCCATTTACAGATTAGTTGGGAAGAAACATACATCAGGAATTAACTGAATACCTGATACATACATAAAGCACTAGAATTTTGAAGAGGGTGTTGGGGAGATACAAGTTAGACATCTGAGCCTTTGGGAATTCAGAAGGATGAGCAAAGTCCAACAAGTGAGGGACAGCGGAGGGCGTTCTGGACAGAGGGAGAAGCCCCAAGAAACCATGAGGTAGTTTGGTATGTGGTGTTCAATCCACATGGAGTGCAGGCAATAGCATGGAGAACAAAATGCAGATACATTGGCGCCTTGCCCTTAGTTTACCTGTATTGTTTGTTAGTAGATTCAAGACAGGGAGTCCTAGAATATGGAAATGTGGATGAGATCAGGCCACAGATTGTGTCCAGGAGCTTGGCGGTATCTGAGGCATCAGGAAGCCATGGAAGGGTTCTAAGTAAGCGAGCAGAATGGCCAACTTTCTGTTTATGGATAAGAGTGAGACTGGACATGGGGTGCCTGGATGGCTCAATCAGTTTAACGTCTGGTTCCAGCTCAGGTCATGATCTCACAGCTCATGAGTTCGAGTCCTGTGTTGGACTCTGCTGACAGCTCAGAGCATGGAGCCTGCTTAAGATTCTGTATCTCCCTCTCTTTCTCTGTCCCTCCTCTGCTCTTGTGTGCTCACACTCTTTCTCTCTCAAAAATAAATAAACATTAAATTTTCTTAAAGAGTGTGACTGGGTGGGAAGCAAGGAGGTGAGCAGAAACATTGCTTCCATCCTGGTACACTTTGACTACATTTGTTCAGTTGTGCAACAGACTCTAAATGCAACCAGGGTTTCAAAATATTAATAAAAATTAGCATAACGTGTAAAAGAAAATAAGGACAGTCACCCAGAGCAGCTCCAGACTAACTACTTCCTCATATCCTTGGTGGCCTTGGGTATTAGCAATGGCTTCTGGTGCAACTCAAAAGCACATTCATAAAGAAGGAGCTATCCTGAGCCCCTCAGCAGAACAGCAGACAGGTCCTTGTAAGCTTGGAAGACATCACATTCTCTTGGTCTCACTAGCAACCAGTTGGTGAGAATGGGGAGGGACTTCCCTCCCTTCTAAGGGAAGGCACTTCCAACTTGTGACTAAGTGGAGTAGCTCCCAAAACAGGGACCCCAGTAGGGACTGGTGGCCGCTGAGGCTTGATACTGTTCCTCCTGAGTGGAACTTAGAGTCAAAAATCTGTGGAGTTAAGCCAAGCTCCTTCTTCTGCCCTTACTGGCTCAGCGAGAGCTGTGCAGTACTCAGTGGGGCCAGCTAAATCTTGCCCCAGCCACTGCATGAGGTGGGGGAGTAAATTTTGGGGACGTTCTCATTTCCCATACAGTTATCCTTGAAGGCTCTGAGCTCTTTAAGGAATGTGGCTCCATTTCTGTGTCTTCATGGTCTTACTTGGGGCCAGGCATTCAGGAAATGTCAGTCAAAAACAGTCTTCTGATTCCAGGAAGGCACAAAATGTGACACTCTTCTGGGGTGGCAATAGGACCAGAGTTCCCTGAGTTCTGCCAGGATACGATCCCCTGGATGATGGGGAAAATGTGATGAGATCCCTGGCGTTTCTCCTGGCCCCTGGAAGCCCACTGTCTCTTTCCAAGTTCTCCCTGTACTTGGAAGCGCACTTGGAGTTCAGGCCTGAGTTCCTGGCCCGACCGGGAACTAGTGGCATATCCCTGGGCAATCCATGCAGACCCCAAATATTTCCAGCAAGACAACAAATACAGATATCTGCCTTTTTGCCTCATATAGGATTTATGAGGATCAAGAATCATAAGACATATATTGACAAATTACTATTTAAAAGACACTGTTTCAAGAGTATTACATATTTTAATATAAGCAAATCTTATAACCAACTTTATAACCAAAAGATGAAGGAGATATTTTGGTTATCCTCTTTATTTACTGAGGAGGGCAGAGGGAATGTAAGGGCTCACCACTCTTTAAAAATTTTTTTAATGTTTATTTACTTTTGAGAGAGAGAGAGAGAACAGGGGAGGGGCAGAGGGAGACACAGAATGCAGTCTCCAGGCTCTGAGCTGTCGGCACAGAACCTGACATGGGGCTCAAACTCAGAAACCATGAGATCAAGACCTGAGCTGAAGTTGGAGGCTTCATTGACTGAGCCACCCTGGTGCCCCAGGACTCCCCATTGTTAACTGTAGGAGCTGAGATGTGAGCAGAGGCCATTTGGCATCGAGTACATTCCTACTCACTACAGTAAGCCTCCCCACCCGCCATGAGAGGATCCCTGCAGAAAAGCTTTGGTGTCAAGTGGAGTTCTACCTGGTGTGCAGTGGACGTGTTCCATGTTCAACTATAAGGCAAAAAACCATATACTGTAAATATTATTTTAAAAACTCTTAGATAGATCTTCATTCTTTTCTCCTTCCCACCCTCCTTTACCCCCTCCTATCCTTCTTTTTCCCCTTTATTTCACAGCCAAGTACAGATATTTTCATGTATATAATTAAACATAATTTTGTACTATACAGGTCCAGAACTCTATTCACATGTAAGGTCATAGTATCATGCAGTTGTTACAGACTGAATTGTGTCCCCTGAAATTGGTATATTGAATCCCTAGTCCCCACTGCAACTGTACTGGGGGTTAGGGCCTCTAGAGAGATAGTTAGGGTTGCATGAGGTCATGAGGGGGGGGTCCTAATCCAATAGGACTCCTTTCATAAGAGGAGGAAGAGACCGGAGCTGTTGGTTACACAGAGGATGTCATACATCCCTCTGAGCATACAGCAAGAAGGTGGCCATCGCAAGCCAAAGAGAGAAGCCTCCAGAGAAACCACACCAACACCACGATTCAGAACTTCCAGCTTCCACATGTATTGTGAGAAGACAAGTAGAGTAAGTCACTGGTGTGTCGTACTTTGTTATGGCAGCCTGAGTGGACGGAGACAGTACAAAGATGCCTGACATGCCACCTTGGTCTTTACTGACTTCACTTCAGGTGGAATTTCTTTTGTTTTTGTTTTTATTTTTGCTTTATTATTGTCAAGCTAGCTAACATACAGTGTAGTCTCGGCTTCAGGAGTAGATTCTGGTGATCCATCACTTACCTACCGCACCCAGTGTTCCTCCCAACAAGTGTCCACCTCAGTGCCCATCACCCATTTTCCCCACCCCCATCAACACTCTGTATTTAATTTTTTAAGAGTTCATTTTTTTTTCTCGGAACAAGAACTGATCAATTCCCTTGCAGATGCTGCTACCGTCGCACCCTGTCCACAGGCCAGGTCTGAGCAGTGAGTGTGCTATGTCACTGCATGTGGCCTGTGTGGGCAGAATGCCAACAGCTATAGGGACCCTCGAACCAGAAGCATTGGCAGCATCTCTCCAAGTGTAAACACCCTCCCTCTGTCATCTTCTTTCGTGCAGCCAGCCTGTTTGCTGACATGAGCCCCAGTAGAGACAGGTCATAAAGCATTTCAAACCTGGCCGCTAGAGGAGATTGCGAACACAGAGTGAATGCATGGGGTTTGCTCTTGAGCTGCCCTCCTGCTGACCTGCCTCATTTTTGGGGGCCTTGCTGAGATGACTGAGGAACAACTAGAAGAAGGGAAGGCCAAAGGATGCCATCAAGAACATTGGGGACCTGGACAGTCCCGCTACGATGGAGAAGAATGGAGCCGAGTCAGGGCCAGACATTTCCCTCACTTATGTCTGTAGTCCCTGGTTCTAGAATACACTCAAGCCTAGCACACAGGAGGTGTTCAAGTGCACATGCTGAGTAGAATGAGCTAACAAAGGTATGGACGGAAAGAACACACTTTTCTCATTTATTCCATCAGCAGTTTTAGCATGAGCTAGATATTGAGATCTGAGGGAAAGAAGATCCCCAGGTGCTCCATGGGGGGGTGGGGGGGCACCAGTTCACGACGTTGTGTCTCATCCTTAAGGGAATACGTGGTGGAGGCAGAAAGCCATCCGAGGGTGGAGCATTAGCATCCACACAGAAGCTCAGCCCACATTCCCAACACCGCCACCACCAAGACATGCACATCAAGCCTGTGTGGCATGGAGGAGGAGAGGAGACCTTCTTTCAGAAACACCCAGACCACATGCACTGCTTGCTGTGTGATGCGTTCATTGAAGGGAAAAGAAAATGTTTTCTCCAGATTTAAGGAGACCGAGAAACAGAACGTGACATCACCTTCCATTTCGATCCATGAAAAACCAGCTTGAGTCCTTCCAAGAGGGGATTACCCATCTCTCTGGCACCTGTGACTAACACCTTTGGTTTGGGTTGTGACATGTGAACTGGTTGAGATGGAGTAGTTCGGGGACAGGTGGAGGTGTTTGGAGTTTCCTTTTTTATGAACCGGAAGATCACTGGAGAGCCCTCCGTGGGATTTGGGTTCATCTGCCGAGCCCACACACCATGTTTCCTGTGGTGGAGTCATGCCTGTCGGTGCTCCTGGGCTAGGCAAGTATGTCCACCTCAGGTAATGAAACAGTTTTAATCCCTGTCTGCTTTCTTACCTTTTCACCTCACCTACTTCTTTGTTTTTCATTAGGGTTCAGGTTGGTTTGTTTCTTCTGTTTTTTTTTTTTTTTTTGAAAGATCATAAGAAAATAACTCAAAGTGTAAGACAGAAGAATAGTAGTAGTATAGGTTAGTAACTTATGAATGTTAAGTATTCTTAAAGCTACCCATGAGGCCTCAGGCTTCAAGAAAGGATTACAGTAGTGAGCCCATTAATTGTTTAAAAAGACAAGGCTCACTTTGTGAGATGTAAAGTATGAGTTTGCCTGTCCCTTATTCCCAACTTATATTTAGCGGTTAGAAAATTGCTAGAGACCTGTGATCTTAATATTTTCAAAACACTGCAATTATTGGGTGGTTTGGACAACAGCTGTCTGCCATGATTTTGTCCACAACCCCAAGAGCCAGGAGAGTTAGTTTTTCCAAAAAAAATACAGTAATTCATCAGTGCTAGGCATAGATAGGAAAACAGCTCGTATACAAATAGGCAAATTAGAAACACCTACTTTTGCATTTTATTTTGACTTGAACTAATGGTGGGAAATAATTGTACCCCAAGTGCTAATTCAGCTTAAGCCAAGCAGAAATATTGCTGTGGGAAATCGCCGGGTGAACACTGTTGAATCGTCTAGAGCATTGGAACCCTAGAGCTCCGGTGGTGATTTTAGGATGTTAATGGAGCCCATCAGACAGTAGAGGACTTCAGACAAGTATTAAAAACCATGAAATGGCATAAGATATAATTAAAAGTCACATCTAGTCTTTTTGAATGTGGTCTGTTCTGTACTGTCTTTCCTTGCTGAGGGAAGAGTTGTTATGTTTTAAGCCTGTCTCCAAATCTCAAATGTTGAGAATTAGGAAATTGAAGCTGAAGTGTCTAATTTGTTTCATAAAGCATTTTTTTAAGAGTACAATATTGGGTCAAATGAAGACTAAATAAAATCAGCCACAAAGGGAGTCCCTGCGTGCATTATGCAAAGCACTTCCTCTGCATATATCAGGCACAACCCTGGGGCTGAGGTGCTTCGTGTCTTCACGGATTTACTCTCCACCGAGAGAGCTAATCAATAAGGAGGTGACCAAGTATGTCATTCCATTACAGGTTGTAATTAGTGCTATGAAGAGAGTAAGCAGGATGGCGAGATAGAAAGTGTGTAAGGCACACAATCACAGTATCCTAGTGACACACAAAAGTCACTTTCTTGTTCGTTTGTGTGTCTAGGGGCAAGGAACTAAGGACACTCTGTCCAGTTTGAGGCATGGCAAGGGCACTGATATCAAACATTGCTACAAGGCCAGGAGAGAAACTAGAAAAATGTCTTGGTGTGACCTTGGAAGGCCTCTTAAAAGATGAGACATTTAGATTGAAACTTTAGGGAGTGAGAACATCCAGTCATGCTGATGGTCTGGGTGAATTTACCACCCAGGAAGTGAAAAAGCACTCAGTTTGTAAAAAGGCTTACCTGTTCCTTTGATGTGAAAGGAAACCCATGTGGATGACGGAGAGCAATATGAGAACAATATGGGAAGGTTGGCACCGGCGATCTTGTAGGCCTTGGTAAGGAGTTTTAATTCCATTCTCAGTGCTGTCAAAGTCTTAAAGGGTTTTAAGTAGGGGGTTATGTGAGAAGATCTACATCTTTAAAGACCTCTATCAAAAAATACATGATAAGGGAGTGAAAAAGGGGTCCTAGGGAAACTCCTTTGAAGGTTGTTGCTTTCCATGGTCCAGGACAGAGGTGGTGGTGGCTTGGGCCCACTATCAGTGGAGATGTTATTGCAGATGGGGGAGGGGATGGATTAGTGGACTTTTGGGAGGTAACTCAGCAGGTGTTGCTGATGGATTGGATGTGGAATACAGTGGAAGTAGAAACATCAAGAATTTCTCCTGAGTTTTTGCACTGATCAACTAGATGGATTATAGTGATATTTACTGACATGAAATAAAAAGGTGGGAAATATTTTGGGATGGAATTGAGAGATTCACTTGCAACATATTATATTAAAGGTAACTGTTATGAGTTGAATTCTGTCTCAAAAAGATATAATGACATCTTAACCCCTAATACCTAAGGATGTGACCTTATTTGGAAATTGGGGCATTGTATATGTTACTAATTAAGATGAAGTCATATTGGAGTAGAACGGCCCCTAATCCAAGATGACTGGTATCCTTACAAGAAGAGAGAGCGATAGGAGACACATAGACACACACACACACACGGACACATACACAACACAGCACCACGTCATGACTGAGACAGAGATTGCAGCGATGTAGCTGCAAGACAAGGAACACAGGGTTGCTGGCCACCCCAGGAGCTGGAAGAGGCATGGGAAAATTCTGCCCTAGAGCCTTTAGAGAAAACATGGCTGACAACCTGATTGCAGATTTCCAGCCTCCGGAACTGTGAGGCAATACATTTCTGTTGTTTTAGGCCACCCAGTTTGTAGTGCTTCGTAATGGCAGCCACAAGAATCTAATATAATGCCTGAGGAGGTGGTTTGATACAAGAGTCCTTCTGAGCTAAGAGAAAGAGGTCTGAATTGGAGGATGAGAAGACCTTCGGGGAGAATGTTCTAGGCAGAATAAAGAGGACTCGTTTGGGCAACGTGATGCTATCTCATTTATACTTAAGAATCATTATGCAATGCAACTATCATAAACACTGAAAAAAATAGGTGTGAAATTTTATAGCATGTTTCCCATCCCTGGAAGGATTGAAATAGATATTATATTAACCCAGTGAGTGTAAATAAAAACATCCATACTTTAATAATGATTGCCTACTTGCAGTGAAATGTATTATAGTGAAAGTCATTTGTACTTCCTCAGAGTATTAAAAATACCACCGTTATCAGAACTGTAAAAGGGACAGTAGAGGTTATGAGAGTTAAGAACTCTCTTCTTAATGCTGAGGTTTCCTGTGTTACCATGAACAGGTCACTCCATTTCTACTTAAACACTTTCGAACAGATAAGGAACTCATCGGCTTCCAGGTAATCCAGCCACTTGACATTTGGAAGTTTTGACTTCAGAGAGCAAAACATGTCTCTTGATGACTTCGGCAACTTTCCTGAGTTACGTCCTTTGAAAAATATCAAAGTTAAATTCCATTTCTCATCACCTGGAAAGCCATTTAGATGTATGAAGGCTGCTTGCTGGTGAGAATTTGCCCCAGCTTTGTGTGACCGATTCTTCCATCCCAGGTTGTTTCTGGCTTCTACCAACTCTCTAGGAGCCCCTGACCTGCCCTTCTGCTCGCCAGCATCTCTCCCAACTCTGTACTTAAACATTAGCAGGTCAGAGTGTCCTCATTAAAAATCAATACTGAGGAAAGAAGGAAGTACCAAAAGGCTTTGAGCAGGAAATGATGAACTTTCACCATCTACAACATTAAAAAGGAAAAGCTAAATAAATTCATAAAATCTTCATGCATGTTGACAAAAACTGGAAGGGAATATGCCTTCAAAAAAATATCCTCTATACCTGGATGCAAATTTTATAATTAAAAGTGATCTTTTTAATACCATGTGTCTGTTTTTACAAACTTTTGCGTTTGCCCTTTCTAGGGATCATTCTATAGGCAACTTCTGTATATCTTTCCTTGTCACCTGATCTCTTGTTTTCATGCATACCTTGTTGCCTGTTCTTGATGAACTACCTACCTACAAAGGCTGTATCTTCTATTGAGTCCCCGTCCCCAGCATTCACTTTCTCTCCTGGACCTTGAATTGGTCCTTTTATTTGTTTGTTACCCTTTATCCTCATTGTGGTGTCCATATTTCCTTTGTTCTGTCTGTGCCTATTTCTTTGTTCTTATTTTCCATACCTTCACTGTTCACATCTGTCCAGTTATTATGATCAGGTTCACTGTCATTCTGTCTAGCCCATTTCGGCCCCTTGACCTCTGTTTCTCTCCTCGTGGGAGTCTAGCTCCCTAAAGAGTCATCAAAGGCTCATTTCCTTCCTCCCTGCCCACAGTACTGATTACATTTGCAACACTGAGACATAAACATAAGTTAGTAAAAGTTTCTCTTGTCTTTGTTGGTTTTGGTATACCAGACTGATGGGAAAGAGGGGAAAATAACTGAAGGAGGTGAGGAAGGAAAGGGAAAGCAAGGCAAGAAGGAAGATGGAGTATGTCAGTGTATCACCAGCATTGTGTCTGATGCATAGCTATTTGTCACCAATGTAGAGTCGATTTTCAAAGATTGAAGCTGTGACTGAAACTAGTAAATGTTACAAAATAGTTGGAAAGGTTTCCATCTTCAAAATAATATCTAAAATATGGAGTTGAGTGGCACTTGGCTGGCTCAGTCAGAAGAGCATGCAATTCTTGATCTCCAGGTCATGAGTGTGAGCACCATGTGGGGTGTAGAGATTACTTAAATAAATTAAAAAATAAAACTTTAAGTTGAACATGCACACAGGGATTTTCATGTGTATCTGGGTTTTAATTTTCTATAAGAAATTCAAGTTTGCCATAGAGGGCCATGCAAGTAGACAGAAATGAAGTATTACACATACCAGTTATTCTGTTCTGTAGTTTAAGGTCCATAAGAGTAGTGCTCTGTTCCCCTCAGGGTCAAACAATCAAGTGGACAAGGTGGGAAAAGTGATAAACCTTGATTGCCAGAGAATATTCTTTTTTTGATTTCTAGATGAAATCAGGGAGGTTTGGTGATGCTGGGCCTCTCAGGCATGGGAGAGAGGCCCAGGTATCTGTCATTTGGATTTATGACTACACCTGTTGCAGGTGATGGAGCCTCTGAGCTGTTAATGCCAACAAATGCTGTGGGGTTCATTCAGTACTGAGTAGATGGTCTCTGTATTCATGACCCAATAAACTATCAACTACCTTCTGTTCCTCTGGGTTTCTTAGTCCACTTGCAATGTTCTTAAAGTCACATTAGCTCTCTGGTATCACTTCTATAGAATTTGGAAGGATTTTGGAACTTCATGTTTTTGAATGACCTCTATTTGAGGAGGAATAACACATTTGAGGATTGGAACAGTACAGTCTTGGGCACCATCCAACTGGTAGAAGTCTCTTTGACATGTTTTATTTAAGTGTCAGGTTCCCATATCACCACTTTAAAGAGATCATTTAGTTTCTGACTGAGGCCCACATTAGACCACCCACGTGCCTTGCAATGCTCCTAATGAATTAGAATGTGTTGCATCCCATTGTTCGCCAGTAGGTGGTTAGCTATGGAACTGGTAGGGGTAGCATCTGGCCCATCTGCTCTTTTTACAACCTCTCAAATTGCTTAAGAATGCATATTTTTCTGGCATGTGGATGATCTTATATTAGTGACTGCAGCATAATAGAAAATGGTAAAGTCAAGGCCAAATGTTGATGAATGCTATTGTTTCCTACTGTTGCTGTAACAAATTACCACAAACTTAGTGTCTTAGAACAATATAAATGTATTATCTGATAGTTCTGGAGGTCTGAAGTCTGAAATGGGCTAAAATTAAGAGTTGTAGTACTTACTGTAGGCTCTGGCAAGAACCCATTTTCTTGTCATTTTCAGCTTCTAGAAGCTTCCAGGGCTTTTTTTTTTTTGGCCCGTAGCCCCTTCCATCTTTATTATTTTTTTTTAATGTTTTATTTATTGCTAGGAGAGAGAGAGACAGCGTGAGCAGGGGAGGGTCAGAGAGAGAGGGAGTGACAGACTCTGAAACAGGCTCCAGGCTCTGAGCTGGCAGTCAGCACAGAGCCCGACGCGGGGCCTGAACCCATAAACCGTGAGATCATGACCTGAGCGAAGTCGGACGCTTAACCTACTGAGCCACTCAGGCGCCCCATGTGCCTTTTATTCCCATAACTTATTATTTCATAACTGGAGGCCTGTGTCTCCCACTCCCTTTCACCCATTTTGCCCATCCCTCCCCACCTTGCTTCTGGCACCTACTAGTTTGTTCTCTGTATTTACAGGTCTGATTCTACTTTTTATTTATTCATTTGTTTGTTTGGGTTTAGATCCCACTTACGAATGGAATCATACTGTATTTGTCTTTCTCTGACTTATTTCACTCTGAAACAGGCTCCAGGCTCTGAGCTGGCAGTCAGCACAGAGCCCGACGCGGGGCCTGAACCCACGAACTGCGAGATCATGACCTAAGCCAAAGTTGGACTCTTAACCGACTAACCCACCCAGGCACCCCAGCCCCTTCCATCTTTAAAGCCAACAATGGCTGGTTGAGTCTTTCTCATGATGTCATCTCTTTCCTGCCTTCATCTTAAAGTAAGGGCCTTTATGATGACACAAGGCATGCCTGGGTGCCTCAAGCTCACCTTCCCATCTCAAGATCTTTAACATAATCACAACTGTAAAGTTTTTTTTTTCTTTTTGCCAAGTAAGGAGACATATTTTCAGATTCTGGGGATTAGACTGTGGGCATCCTGAAGAGCCATTATTTTGCCAGATAACTTTTCAAATGGATAATGAAGAAATAAAAGATCTAATCAAAAATTTTTAGGACCTATGAATAATCTAATATTTTGAAAGAATGCCCTGATAACCATTGCTAATGTATGTCAACTTAAATTTTGCATTTGTTTACAGACTAATGGATAGAAAAGGATGGCCATCTATTTTCTGGTTTAAAGATGTTTTCATTTGCATGGGGTCATATAGTGTAGAATGTAAAAAAATCAACTAAAATCACCACTTGAGTTGGCAGCCTAGAATGTACGATGAAAATCAGACATTTATATTTAAATTGCTCACACAAGTTTTTGAATCTATTTAATTATTAAATAGAAATGAAGCTTAATTAAAGGTTGTTAGCATCTAGAGGAGTTTAATAAGCTTTTCACAGTGCCTGTGGAGATTAGATATGAGGTGAATAAGGCCTGAATGCTGTACATATTCTAGGTGCTGGGAATATAGATAATTCTGTACCTTAGTTTGAGGACATGTGGTACTTGAGAAAAAAATCCTGCTTGTTAAATATTGTGGATAGATGGCAGAGCTTACATTTAGATGTCATAATAGAGTACTTAAGGGACTTAAAGAGGATGCTGAAAATGATTTTCTAAAGTTATAAGTAATAATCATTCAGGTTTATATACTTTTGAAAATATTTCACCTTTAAGAATAGAACACAACCTAAATCTTTTCTTTTTCCTTTTGCTAAGGGATAAAATACAGTGAAACCCATTAGTAATGTACCTGTTTTCCATTTTACGCACATTTATATTCAATATTTTTGGTGGACCTAGATATATCAAGGATTGTGGATTTATTTTTCCTTGGGAATGCAAGTCAAAGGGTAGCTAACTGCCTGTTTCAAGGGTGTTTCTTCTAAGGCAATGATATGGGCTCTCCTGGCTGTGGATCTTCCTAACGAGGTTCTAGCAGTTGAGTGATGGAAAATAAATGTGCTAGAGAAGAAATATGAATGCCCACTGCAAAGTTTTTAATATCCTGTTTAAAATAGAATTCTAGGGGTACCTGGGTGGCTCAGTCAGTTAAGCATCCAACTTTGGCTCAGGTCATGATCTCACAGCTCCTGAGTTCCAGCCCCACACCGGGCTCTGTGCTGACAGCTCAGAGCCTGGAACTGGCTTCAGATTCTGTGTCTCCTTCTCACTCTGTCCTTCCCCTGGTTTATCTCCCTCTCTCCTTCAAAATAAATAAACATTAAAACATTAAAATAGAATTCTGGCTGTATTTATATGTAAGAGACTTAAATTAAAATCTAGCATATTTAAAATATAAACATTGTGTTAATACATGCAGAATAAGGTCTTTGTTAGGTATAAGAAGAAAATACTTAAATATAAGTTTCATTATACTACAAAAGGAAAAGGACTAGCATGCACTCATGCTCTGATTTACATAAGAGAAAAAAGTCTGACTCCAGTTGCCAGGAGAGATGAGTTTCATGCTGATGCTTATAACATTAACCCCATTTTTCAATCATTGGTAATATAATTGAATTAAGACCCTTTTTAAAAGTACACTTAGAGGAAACAGAACATGTGGAAACAAATCCTTGTCAAATAGATGAATGAATAAAGAAATTAAAGATTTAATTTGAAAATTAAAATGTCAAAGAGATGAATATATGTTTTGAAAGTTCCTAAGCCCTTCATCCTTGTAGTTTATAGGAAGGTCCTTGCATATTACAGCTAAGGGATTGGATATAGCAATTTGTACTTAGGGACTGTGCCTTCTTTTTTTTTTTTTTTTCACACTGCATAACATAGTGTTTTATCTACTATAAATGTATAATGAATAGATGTTGAAAGAGCAAATAAATTCAGTGAATTAAAGAATAATCTAACATTTCACCTATTTGTTGATTCAGTAGGAAGATGTTTATAATAATATACTTATTTTTTTTAAATATTGACTGGGCTTCCTCTTTGGGCCAAGTACTTCTTTGGACAAGTATATGAACACATAGAAAGTAGACAAGAGCCCCATCCTCATGGCAGTTATCAGGAAGGCAAAATAATAATCAATATATTAGATTCTTATTTAATGAACCACAGATGACTATTTGTAATTTTGCTTCTCTTCATTTTTTCAGAGTCACACATTCCAAGTTGGTGAGTTTTTTCCAAGAAAACAGAGCTAGGGAATAAATGAGGGTTAGTGAGTTAAGACCCTTTGAATCAGTGACTTGATTCACGCACACATAGAGCAAAGATGAATTCCATTGGTGCATTTCTGTCCTCAGAGACTTTATGGATGTGTGTGAAGTGTGTGGGGCAACATCCTGGCCTTCCAGAGCATTGTGTGATTAGGTGTTTGTCATCCCTGGTTTTTATACAGCTTGCTACCTTTCTAAGAGCATTTTACAAGCAATAAATCATGATCTTGCATAGAATCTGGGGAGCAGACAGGGAGCATTTCAAATGGCTCCATTTGACAATTTTGGAAACCAAAGGATGGAGGGCAGATATCTTTAAGGGCCTTTATTTCTCTCTGGTCTCTGTGTTATTCAAAGGCAGGTGCATTGCACCTAGTAGGTATTTGGTACATATTATTGAACTAAAGCTACTTTTTATGTAGCACTTTGAAATGAGTCCTTTCATTAAGGATTGATTGATGAAAAACATCTTGAAGTGAAGGTTCAGAAGTTCCTTCATAATCATTTTCTTTTCATGCAGCTCTCACAAGTACCCATTTGCTACGGCTGCCATAACAAAGTACCACAGCTCTGGGGGCTGGATATCCAAGATCAAGCTGTCAGCACTGCTTGGTTTCTTCTGAGGCCTCTCTCCTTGGCTTATCAATGACCATCTTCTCCCTGAGTCTTCACATGGTCTTCCCTCTGTGAGGGTCTGTGTCCTAATCCCCTCTTCTTAGAAGGGCACAGATTGTATTAGATCAGCACTTCCCCACCCCCCCACCCTGAACTAATTTTAATTTACAGGAAACCTTACCTTTTTGTAAATCCTGTCTCCAAATACAGTCATGGTCTAAAGTACTGGGGGTCAGGACCTCCACATAAGCATCTGAGGGCGACACAATTCGGCCTGTAACATTTATTTGTACGGTGTCCCACTTATATTACTAACCTGTATGAATACAAATGAAGTTTAATAATCTTTACAAATTAAGACCTATTAAGACCTCTAAAACACTTTCACATACAGTCTTCTTGCCCAGCCAGGCCTAACCTTCCCTCATCTAGAACTTTCTGCATAGTAGGTCTCAGCTCTGGCTTACTGTGGAATTACCTGGGGAGTCTTGACAACAAACCCATGATCTAACTCATCCCAGAGCAACATAATCCTAAACTCTGAGAGTGGAGTCTGGACATACTCTTTGCAAGGGCCTTTAATGCAGCAAACTCTGTGACTCCCTGCACCCTTCAGAGACTCAAAACTTCGTCAAAAATTATTGCATAAGAACGTGGCATATGTCATCCAATTAAATGACAACTACACCTCAAGAACAGCCAACCACAGTTTGTGCTTTGAGGAAACCTTTGCTTTGATGTAGAAATAGAGTATGTCAGAGATTCTGAAGGACTTGAGCAAAAACCACCTAAGTAGTTATGTAGCAAATCTAATCCTATAAATTAAGTATAAAGGCTAAGATGAGAAGTTAATAAAAAAAATTATTGTATGAAAATGTTTCTGGGCCTATCTCCCTATTGAATTAATCAGCTGAAAGATTTATTATAATCAGTAGCAGGGAGGGCTCCAAAATGCTCATGATCTTTAATTAAGTTTATAAAAACCAGCACACATTTCTTTGAACCATAACCCTTTAGAACGCCTGGACCCTTGAATCAACTAACTGACCCTTCAGTCCTTCGGAAATATGAGTGGTTCCAGTGCAGGGACTGGGTGTTGTTTACCTTTGTCGCCATAGTGATCAATTACAATGCTGGCCTATAGTATGCAGCTAGCAAATACTTGAATGGATGTGGGAATGAGTAAGAGATATGAGAAGGATGGAATTTTAGACCATAAAAGTGATTTGGGATCCAGATTATCAGAGCTAGAGGACCTGAGGTATCAGTGACCAAGGGTCAAAAGCTGAGGTATATGGCCCAGAAGCCAGTGAGCCCAAATAAAAATGGAGCCCAGGGCATAGCTAAAGACAGATGTCCATAGGAAAACACCTGAGGAACTGGGAAAATCATCACTGAGTCATTAAACTGTCCAGGTGGCTGGGAGGCAAGGCAGCCACAAGAATTAACTAGCCAATGTAGAATGAACTAATTAAGACAAGGGCATGTACTTGGGATCGGCTTTGATGTTTGTTGGTTGGAAAGAAGCCAGTGCTCTGGCATTGGTTGGCCTGTTTTCAGTGCAGAGACAGCATCTTGAGTGATTTGAACAAGGTCCCTGCTATGGCTGGAATGTGTACTACAGGCTCAGAAGGCAAAGGTAGTTTGGTCATTTTCCAAATGGTCTGGCAACAAGATTCTTTTTTAAGGGGACATTTCTAAACTCAGGGAGTTCATTACCCATGAAGTGATTGATGGGAAAAACTATTGGAAAAAGGCCCCCCCAGGTTTATGGATTACTCTGTATGTACATGTATCACCTCTTTGTCACATACACAGTGCACTTGCCAAATGAGGAGGAAGGTGTGCCCCCTGAAGGCAGCCGGGAGCCAGTGAGACTCGGACTTAAGTTGGTGTAGGTGAGGGGCAGATTTTTTTAAAAATTTATTTATTTTTTGAGAGTGAGACAGAGAGAGACAATGCATGAACAGAGGAGATGCAGACACAGAATCTGAAGCAGGCTCCAGGCTCTGAGCTGTCAGCACAGAGCCCTACGCAGGGCTTGAACCCACGAACCGTGAGATCATGACCTGAGCTGAAGTCGGATGCTTAACAGACTCAGCCACCCAGGGAGGGGTAGATTTTTATATTTACTCACATACTTGCCATTTCTGTATTCTTCATTCCTTCGTGTAGATCTGAGTTCCCAGGTAGTATGATTTTCCATTCCTGAAGAACTTCTTTTAGCACAGTACATAGTACTGTACTAGCACATAGCATAGTACAGGTTTGTCGGTTGTGAATCATTGGTTTTTGTTTGTCTAAAAATGCCCTCATGTTTGTCCTCAGTTTTGAAGGATAGCTTCTCTAGCTATAGAATTTTTGGTTGAAAAAAGCCTTTCTCTCTCGGCTTCTGTGTGATAAATATGTCATTCCGGTATCTTCTAGCCTCTATAGTTTTTGATGATGTCAGTCATAAGTCTTGTGATTGTTCTTCCTTAATGTGTTTTACTCTGGCTCCTTTAAACATTTTCTCTTTACCTTAGACTCTCAGTAGATGTATGGACTATGATGTATCCCATGGTGATTTCTCTTTGAACTTACTATGCTAAGCGTGCATTGAGACTTTTAAATCTCTAAGACAGGTGAGAATTGACGGGAAAGGGTGTGAAGGACATTTTGGGTGGTGTAAACATTCTAGATCTTGTCACAGTGGTTTCACAGATGCAGACATTTGCCAAAACTCACTGAATCTTATATTAAATATGTATTTCACTATTCAGTCTAGACAAGTGACTTAAAGTTTTTATGTTTTTTTTTTTAAAGTATAACCTATGGGAGCTGCCTGTGTTTTCTCTAAAAATTGAGTCTGTTATGACTAAATGTGGGAATTCAATTTACTGTTTTGCTTTTGAGGATACTTTAAAAATCTCTGCATATATATTTTTCTTTGAAATGATAGAAGTCCTAGTTAAAATGAAAAAAATAGGTAATATAATAAAAGTACTTTAAGATCATTTTTTAAGACTATTTAGGAAGGGTCTTCCTATTAAGGATGTACTCAAGAGTCAAATAACAGATAAAACTAAAAGGGCAGCATCTTAAGAATTTGCGTGTGCATCTGTGTGTGTGTGTGTGTGTGTGTGTGAGAGAGAGAGAGAGAGAGAGAGAGAGACAAAGGGGAAGGAAGGAAGGAAGGAGGAGGGAAGGAAAGAAGGGAGGAAGGAAGAAAAGGAGGGAAGAAAAGATGGAAGGAAGGAAAGAAAGGAGGAGAGAAGGAGGGAAGGAAGAAGGGAGGGAAGGAGGAAGAAAGGAAGGAAGAGGATGAATGAACTTGAAGGTGATGGGAAGGAGGGATCTGTGAACCTGGCCATTCTGTTTGATAGCAGATATAGGAGTATAGATGTGAATGCAAGGCCAATTAGCTAAAAGTCGGTATTTTTTTTTTTTAGCTCAATGAATTAAACTGTGAGGAGACAAGTTTTGCCTATTTCTTTCCCTGCCATACACTGATGTCCTTCCTTCAGTCTTTCACCCAAGATTTTACATTGTGTCCTCCACATGGCTGTGGTAACAGCTGTAAATCAGCACATGACTTATGTTTACCTGTTGCTTTTAATTCATTTGTTTGTCAATTGCTGAGCACTTTTCTGTGCACTGGGGGTGCAGAGATAACCAAACAGAACAAGTAGGATCTTGGACTTGTGGAGCTTACAATAGAGAGACAGACACACACACACAGAGAGAGAGAGAGAGAGAGAGAGAGAGAGAGAGAGAGAGATGGAAGAGATTAAAAAAGAAACAAACTAAGATAATTGCAAGTAGTGAGGTGTACGAGGCAGGGTAACATTAGCACCTGGGGAGCGGAGATGGTGTTTTTTAGCTTGCAGACCAGAGATGGGTTTAAACATCTGATCTGAGACCTGAGAAGAAGGAAGGAAACAGACGTACAACTAAAAAGAGAAACTGCGGTGACTTCTTGCCAGTTTCATAGATAAATGAAAATATACCCATGGAGCGATGGCAAAAAAACAATGAAAAGGCTGGCTTTTGAAAACACGCTAGGCTCTTTCTGGGGAGGGATGTTGAGGATAATATGTGCCTTTTCCTGGAGGGGCTCCCCCCCCCCCCCCCGCCTTTGCAGATGAGTCATTCCTCTGGTGCTTGTGAGCTCAGACAGCCAACAGAAGGCAGTGCTGGCTGACAGCTGCCCTGCCTGCTCCCACAGACTGAGAAGGAAACTCAGGGATGGGGAACATAAACAAGGCAAGTCACCATGCAGTTAGTCATAGCGACCTGCTGCATGTTCTCCATGGGAAAAACGAGATGATAACAGGACAAAACTCTCCTCTGACCAGTCAGCCAGGACAGAAAGATTCTCCCAGCCAGTTAATCTGGGCACCTCATGCCGATGGAAAAGCAGATGTGAAAAACACATGATGAAGGTGGGGAGCACCTGGAAGCAAGCTGACTGTCACTCATCTACACCTGTCTTTGGTGAGCGCCACTTTCAGGTGTGTGGGGACACCTCCAGTTCACCCCCCGAGGCTCCAAGTCTCTATCCACATGCAGCTCCATGCAGCTGAACGCAGTAGCTCTTTTCTCCATCTATTCATGCCTGACAATACTTATGGAACTAACCAGCCTTCTTGAAGAGATGTGAAAGAAAAAAGGACAAAGGCAAAGTTATATGGATAGGTCTAGGAGAATGAAGTGTAGCAGAACAGACATTTTTTTTCCAGAACTGAATTCACCATTTTCCTGAAGGAATTGCAGGATAACTCTATGCAGAAAACATCTAAAGCTAATTGCTAGAAGAATGCTCCACAGGGAACGAGCCCGCCTTGAAGGGGAGTGGACTCAATAACCTAATTGTTTTCTCCCATTCATTACCATTTGTGGGTCCCTCGGTGCAGAATCTGGCAAACTGACTTAGTAAAATAACAAGAAGTACGCAGACTTCTTGTTGGCTTGATGCAAATCGTTCTTGCCAACATACATTGGGATCAGTGCACAAAGACTACGTTTCCTCATTTGTGTGATTTTCATTTATTCAGTCCTCTCACTCACAATTTAATGGGGGCTCTTGTGTGCAAAGTGCTGTGTGAGACACTCAGGAGTGTCTACAGAGGTGTGATACTTGGCTCCTACCTTCAAGGAACTTACAGTCTGGTCAACATTAAGAAAGACATAAATCAATGATCTGAAGCAAGATGTGGGAAAGGACTTCTCTGACAAGCCTGCGTGGTATTGAATGCAGTAAGAATTGGGGAAGCACAGATTTCAGAAGGATGCTTTTTCTTCCCCTGACCAACAAATTATGGAAGCCACTAAAGTTCTTAGAAATGAGATCATTAAGTTCACAATTTCCTTAAGAAAAAAAAAAAGTCTCCCTTCTGATGTGGACAGCTTGATCAGCAGAGCACATTTTTCTTGTGTATTATTTATTTTGTATTTTCTTCCTTCCACATCCTTTCCAACTCAACTCCCTAAGGCAACTAGGCTAAAAGGAAATGTATGGACATCAAACCGTACTTCTCATAGTTGGAATCATCTAAAAAATGACTAGGGCTTTTTGTCCCCAAATGTCGACTCCCTGATACAGATGAGTTGCTATGCAGTGTCTTTGAGGATAAGTGTTGGGGAACACAACCCAGTCTGGAAAATCTGTGAAATCCTAGAACCAGAGGTGAAATGGGGCAGGGTCTGGTAAGTATCTGAGTTCCTCTCCTTTTTGTTTCATGTTGAAATTGGCGAGATTTCTGTCCAGAGGGAACCAGGGAGCCATAGAGCTGGCCCCCTACCCCCAGTGCTTGGAGGTGTCGCTACCCACCAGCCCCCACCCCATGCACCATATGTAGGTCCTTGAGAACATAGAGGGGTATGGGGCAGGGTGTGTCTGCAGTCAGAAGACATCTGCAGACAAGGAGTTTCTGCAGTGGACAGACCCACACTCACTCCCCACACATCTCAGGCCGTGGCAGAAAAACATGTACACCATAAGTTGCTTAGAGTCAAAGTTGCAGAAGCCATAACATGGTTCACAAAACAAAACAAAACAAAAAAGAGAAAAGCTCCAAAAAATAATGACTGTTAACTCTCTTCCCTTGTCCTATAGTATGTTTACCGAATTGGCAAAAAGCCCCAATTCAGAGGTTTCACTTCTACATGAAAGGTTTTTCAGTGCTCCGGTAAATATTATATATATTCTTGAATCTCACTGCGTCTTTCAGCCTCCAAGTGCTGTCCTCCCCCCGACCCCACCCCCCAGCAGAAAGACCTGGAAGGACAAGGACAAGGCTCATTACTGGGGTGGGTCTGCAGAAGGCTGAGCAACTTCCTGTCTCCTGTGTTTGGATCTCTGCCCTTGACTTTATGCAAAGGCATTGGCCAGTCCATGAGGAAGCCCCAGTGCTCTCTGCACTTGGAAATGCCTTCTTCTGCTTGAGTGGGACTGGTTAATCAATTGATCCTCCTAAAGGAAATTCTTCATATCCACATTGGATGTTTGTATTGGCCTGTTCTCTGCCAAACCTGCCTGTGGAGGGACCTGAGAATGTGCAAGGAAAGCCATTTTATTTGGGTGCTTGAGTTATCCAAGTTGGCCTCCTTTCCTTAGTTCAGTTTTTGAGACTTTAGCAGGAATATGTGTGTTTACACAAGATTCTGTATATATTAATACATTTCTACCTGCCTATCCTTTTTTTCTCCTTCTAATAAAACATCACAACAGAACAACTACCTCATAATATTAAGAATTCGGCATATATTTACAACCTGGGCTCTGACTTTTGGCCTGACTTCCTTTTGAAAATGGGGAGATTAGATAAAGTGGATGGGGTGGGGGGAGGTCTTCTCCAGGGAACAGAACCACATGAGTGGAGATAGTGAGGGCTGGTGCTTACCACCCAGTGTGGATGAGTCATACTGGGCTTTGTTTCTTTTCCACAAATGTGGAAGGACCCCCAGACATCACAGAATCAGTGGAAAGCCTACTAGGAAATTTCTTGAATATCAAAGTGCAGTTCTTTTTGACTTCAACTGTGCTTTCTTCTACTGGAGCAGGGATCAACAAACCGCAGCCCACAGGCCATCATGGTCTCTACCCACCACTGTGGCCTGTGAGTTAATTTAAAGGGTTAAAAGAAAAAAATAAAATTATTTCATGACATAGGAAACTTACCTGATATTCAAATTTTAGCCTCTATAAATCAAATTTTGTTGGAAGTCAGCCACAACTTGTTCATGGGTTGTCTGTGACTGCTTTTGCACTACAATGGCAGAATTGTGTCCTTGCTTAAAATATGTACTATCTGGCCCTCAGAGCTAGAGGGCCTAGAATTTCCAATTCTTATGTAAGTTTTGGCTCTTTCCCCACTCTACATGTTCATGCTCATGTACATGTATTGTTGACCCTTGAACAACACAGGTTTTGACTATGCAGGCCCACTTGTATGATTTGTTTTTCCTATAAATATGGTGCAGTACTGTAGATGTTTTTTTTTTTTTTTACAAATAGTTTATTGTCAAATTAGTTTCCACATAACACTCAGTGCTCATCCCCACAAGTGTCCTCCTCCATGCCCATCCCCCCCTCCCCCTCACATCCATCAGTCCTCAGTTTTTGTCAGCATTCAAGAGTCTCTCATGGTTTGCCTCTCTCCCTTTCCCCCACCATTTCCGCCCTTCTTCTCCCCCTTGTTCCTCCGTCAAGTTCCTCCTAATCCTCCTATACGTGCAAACATATGATATTTCTCCTTCTCTGCCTGACTTATTTCGCTCAGCATAACACCCTCAAGGTCCATCCATGTTGCTACACATGACCAGATTTCATTGTTTCTCATTGCCATGTAGTATTCCATGGTATAGATAAACCACATCTTCTTGATCCATTCATCTGTTGATGGACACTTAGGCTCTTTCCATGTTTTAGCTATTGTGGAGAGTGCTGCTATGAACATTGGGGTACATGTGCCCCTATGCATCAGCACTCCTGTGTCCCTCGGGTAAATTCCTAGCAGGGCTATTGCTGGGTCCTAGGGGAGTTCTATTGTTAGTTTCCTGAGGAACCTCCACACTGTTTTCCAGAGGGGCTGCACCAGTTTACATTCCCACCAACAGTGTAGGAGGGTGCCCGTTTCTCCACATCCTCGCCAGCATCTAGAATTCTCTGATTTGCTCATTTTAGCCACTCTGACTGGCGTGAGGTGGTATCTCAGTGTGGTTTTGATTTGTATTTCCCTGATGAGGAGGGATGCTGAGTTTCATGTGTCTGTTGGCCATGTAGATGTATTTTCTCTTCTTTATGATTTTCCTTTTAAAAATTTTTTTAATGTTTATTTATTTTTTTAATTTTTGATGTTTATTTATTATTGAGACAGGAGAAACAGAGCATGAATAGGGGAGGGGCAGAGAGAGAGGGAGACACAGAATCTGAAGCAGGCTCCAGGCTCTGAGCTGTCAGCACAGAGCCCGACGCGGGGCTCAAACCCACAAACCGCGAGATCATGACCTGAGCTGAAGTCGGATCTTTAACCGACTGAGCTACCCAGGCACCCCTATTTTTTTATTTTTGAGAGAGAGAGAGAGAGAGTGTGAGCAAGCAGGGGAGGGACAGAAATAGGGAGACACAGAATCCTTGCTGTCAGCACAGAGCCGGATATGGGTCTCGAACCCATGAATTGTGAGATCATGACCTGAGTCAAAGCCTGATGCTTAAATGACTAAGCCACTCAGGTGCCCCTATGATTTTCTTATACCATTTTTTGCCTCTAATTTACTTTATTGTAAGAATATAGTATATAACACATGTAAGGTACAAAATATGTGTTAATCAACAGGCTTCTGGTCAACAGTAGACTATTAGTAGTTAAGTTTTTGGGGAATCAAAAGTTGTATGTGGATTTTTGACTGTGTGTGGGGAGCCAGTGGACCTGACCCCACATTGTTTAAGAGTAAACTGTATGTTTTTACAAATATGGTTTCCAATTAATTTAAGAAAAAATGTAATTTCTATCTGCTTTCTAATTTTTATGAATGTTCTGATGTGTCTAGCATATTTTATGCTTCTCAATAACATATATGATCTCCAAGGTACAATATGCCTTGTTCTATCCAGAGATGCTGAGGTTGTAAACAAGGTGTCTTGTCACATAGTAGTTGTGAAACAGTGGTTTGTTTCATGAATACACTTACAAATAAATGCAAGACAATACATCAGATAATTCTCCCACTGTCTTCTGTTGCTTTCCTGGAATTCCTAATGATTTATGTTGAGTTTTTTGTTTTTTTTTTTTATCTGTCCTCCACATCTTTGGACTTCTGTTTTACATTTTCTTTGTTACCTTGTGCTGAGTTCTGGGTGAGCTCCTCAGTACTGTCATCCAGTTCACTAAATTTATCTTGGTCTCCACCCTCTCTAGGGGGTAGCTTACCTATTGATCTGTTTCACTAGTTACATGACTCCTATTTTAAATTGCTAAGACATTTCATTGCTGTTTTCAGTGCCATCTACTTCATTTCATTTCTTCTATCTTTGAAACAAATAATTTTTTCACTTTTTCAGGATTTACTTTATTTAGCTTTTGGAATAACCCCAAGAAACTTAGTTTAAAATCAATTTCAGTCTGTTGCATAATTTTTCACTTTACCTTCGATGAATTCATGTTTCTTCATGTGTTTTGAATTCCTGGTTGTTTACTAATATTGAACAAGAAGTCTTCCTTGGTTTCAGCCCCAACCCCTCTTGCTCTGGTTCTAGCTCTCTCCTTCTCCACATCCTCTGTGCTCATCTCTCTTTCTAAAACTTTTCCGTGGCTCCCACCTGGACCCATGAGATCCTAGTGGAGACGGAGAGATGTATCCTGTGATGATGTTGGGGATTTGGGCTTCCCAAGTATGTGATATCCATGTTCTCCCTCTTCCCTAAGCACACAGCTCCTTCTAGACTGTAATTCACAAAGGGGTCAGGAGGACATTCTTTCCCAGCATCCTTTTAAAGTCTGGGGAGCTGTAACCAAACCCTTATTTTAATCAGTGTTCCTAACAACGGCCTCCTTGCTCATACCAGGCATGTCATTAGACGTTCACCATGAAGCCAAGTTACATTTTTGTGCATGTGCCTGCTTCAAGACCAGCCTACACTCAGCTTTGCATTTCTCTTCTTGTCCTGACACTTAGATGTATTTATCTTATGCTGGTGCCTGGTTATATCTTACTGGTCATCAGCTTTGTATTTTACCTATTACAATTAACCCTTGAACAACCAAGAATTGGGGGCAAGACCTCCCGCCCCCATGCAGTGGAAAATCTACCAGTAACTTTTGACTCCCTGAAATGTAACTATTAATAACCTATTGACAGGAAGTCTTAGCGATAATATAGTCAATTAACATATTTTTATATGTTCCATGTATTATATGTTGTATTCTTATTATAAAGTAAGCTAAAGAAAAGAAAATGTTGTCTATGGCCATACCACCCTGAACCCACCTGATCTCGTCTGATCTCGGAAGCTAAGCAGGGTCTGGTCTGGTTAGTACTTGGATAGGAGAAAAGAAAATGTTGATAAGAAAGTCCTGAGGAAGAGAAAATATATTTACTGTGCTGTATGTATATTTCTGAAAACAAATCCAGGAATAGGCAGGCCAGGCTGGGCCAGGCACAGGGGCAGTAGTGGATCCATGCTCAAGTATGGCATGTGGAACATGGCGATGTTCCACAGCCTGGGGGCCTGGATGTACTGCAGTGGGGCTGCATGCAGAGACAAGTGCCCTGGGTGCCTCGAGGTGCCCCACCAACAATGGGGTGGCCACCAGCAGCCCACAGGGCCACTAGGCTGCTCTGCCACCTCCGTGATGGTGACACTGAGTCCCCCAGGTTTCTTGAAGGGTTGACTCAGAACTGCTCACAGCAAGTGTTGTCTTGAACTGTAGGAAGCTGCCTTGCTCAAGTAACACCCATCTCTGGGGACAGCCCACATCTAGTTTCTGGCCAGTGATGAGGATGAGTGGGATACACAGGCTCAGCCTCCTTGCCGCTATTCCAGACAGTTGTGAAGGGCCAGTCCAGCTACAAAGCTCCCCAAGGACCCTCTGAGGGCTCCACTGCAGCCACATCGCAGTCCAGACTCTCCTCTGGTTCAGTCCTACCTCCCTCACTCCCCTATTGCTAGTATTCCCCACAGCCCTCTCCAATAATTTCCTGCACATCAATCTCAGTCTGAATCTATTCCTGCTCACCCAGCCTTGGACAGCAACTGACATTATAAGATAATTTTCCTGAGTGTCAGATAAAGACGTTATACAGAAAGGGGTCCCATTGGGTCAGAGTAGTAAGGAAAGATGTAAAAGACATGAAACTCATTCATGAATGATAAACTCAGAAGGAAGGATGGAGTGGACATTTGTGATGTTGGCAGCTTCATGTCCTTGTCCTCGTCCCTCCCCAATCATTCTTCTATGTGCCCAGAGAGCCATTTTTTCTTTCTGGCACTTTTTTCCCCTCTATGATTATATCATTTTCATTGTGAGGAACCTTTTAGAAGAAACTACAATACTTTAAAAGTCATTAAATGATAGCACATAAAGCCAAGGTAATAAATGATGGATTCAAATGAGAAGGCAGAAAGGAAAAAAATTGGAAGCTTTTAGTCCAATTTGTGAAAGTGGGGAGAACTCTGAAGGAAATGATCTTGTCATTCATTCTTCCATTGGCTTCGTAGTGCTCCCAGAAATCCTCTCTTGCTCTTTTTAGCAACAAAGAGTTTGAGGGGTGTTGGAATGATGACCGCAACAAGATTTCAAGTAGAATATGTAGCAGACATGTACTTCTTCTCTCCATTTCTAGGAGTCTGATACTCATGAAGTGGCCATTCCTGTAAATCAAAATGGTTAGTATTAGCAAGTTCATGTACTCAGCCTAAAAACTTGACTACTTAGTGCATGTTACACTTTGAATACCTTGAAAGCTAGAGAATTGGAAATGTTGGCTAAGGTAATAACCTCTGAATTATTTTTAAAAGTATAACAAGTTATTATACCTATATTTAGATTTATACCTAAGTTATCATTATACCTGTCTTTAAATCCCAGTTCTCCTGTGGGTACCTGGGTGGCTCAGTCAGTTTAGCATCTGATTTCTGCTCAGGTCATAATCTCATGGTTTGTGAGTTTGAGCCCCGTGTCAGGTTCTGTGCTGACAGCTCAGAGCCTGGAGCCTGCTTTGGGTTCCTAGTCTCCCTCTCCCTCTCTGCCCCACCCACGTTCATTCTCTCTCAAGAATAAATAAACACTAAAAAATGTAAAATAAAAAAAATCCCAGTTCCTAGATAAAATCCATAAAGTAATAATAGTCTTTTTTCTTGCTCTATTTGAGGAAATATATGACAAACAGAATCCATGAGGAAAAAAAAACCCTTAAGTTAATATTTATTGAAAGAAGTCTTCTGTTTTTTCTCCTTGCTATCTCTTTCTTCTGATAGCACTGAATTTCTTCTGCCATAGCATTCTAATAATTAGAGAAAGATAGTATATAAATATGCAGTTTGGTACTCTGTCATTCTGGTCATAAATTGTTCATTTATGGTTCAAATCTTCTATTTGGGTACTTTTGTAAATCACCTTGAAGTTAGAATATATATATTTAATCCTTTTAATATATGCCCATTTTCTTATATTTTTAACTATGAGTGATTATTTATTAGGTGACATATCTTTGGATATTTCATATTTCTTGTATAAATAAGAGTGACTACTCAAAACACATGGGCAACATAATACCCTCAGTTATTTCTTTTCACACAGAATATTTCCAAAACCACACACATAAAAAAAACAACCCAGAGAACATTTCTAGAAATGCCATGACTTAATTGGAGCATGGTTATAATTAAGAGGTGTGTGTGTGTGTGTGTGTGTGTGTGTGTGTGTGTGTGTGTGTGTGAAAACAAATACCTTTTTATCCACTTTTGTTGCTGTTCTTCATGCCTAAAGTTCCAAGTTCAGTACCATTTCCCTTCAGCCTAAAGAATCTGTGTTAGCATTCCTTTTAAAGCAGAATTTCAGATGACAGAGACTCTTTGATGTATTTTTGTTTTTGTTTTTCACTTGAAAATGTCTGTGTTTTGCCTTCATTTCTGAAGGATACTTTCACAAGATAGAGAATTCTGGGCTCATAGTACTTTCCTTTCATACACTTAAAGGTATCATTCCACACTGTGTTCTGGTCTTAGTGGTTTGTGATGAAAAATATGTAGTAATTCAAATAGTTGTGTCACTGTATGTAATGCGACATTTTTCTCTTGTTACTTTCAGTATTTCTTTACCTCACACTTCTGGCAGGTTGGTTATCATGTGGCAGGGAGTGGTTTCCTTGAGTTCATCCTCTTTAGGGTTTGCTAAGTTTATTGAATTTGCATTATGTCTGCACCAAATTTGGAGAATTTTTAGCTATTATCCTTTTTTTTTCTTTTTTTCCCTGTACCAATCTCTTTCTTCTTTCCTTTGATAACTCTAAGGATACAAATGACACAAATGATAAGCCCTTTGAAACTCATGTCCCTGAGGGCCTGTTAATTTTTTTAATCTTTTGCTCTGTGTTACTCATATTGCATAATTTCTATTAATCTTTTTAAGTTTACTGACTCACTCCTTTGTTGTCTGTCTTCTATTAAGGGCATCAAGGGAGTTTTAAATTTCAGATACTGTGTATTTTCAGCTCTAAAATTTTATTTATTTATTTTCCTGTACTTTCTGTTTCTCTGCTGACAACATTGGTATATCCATTCATTCAAGATTGTTTACCTTTACCTCATGGAATGTGGTTATAATGGATGTTTTAAAATGCTTTTGTAATAATTTCAACATCTGGGTAATTTTAAAGTGGACCTTATTGTCTTTTGAGAATTGGTCATGTTTTCCTGGTATTTTGTATGTCAAGTAATCTGAGATTGTATCCTGGTCACTTTGAATATTTTGTTATCAGATATTGGGGTCATGTTAAAAATTTTGGGAAACTGTTTATTTGTTTTTATTCATTTCTGTGTTTTATCAGGCAGTTAGTCTGTTTGGTTTTAAGTCACAAGTTTGTCCCATTTTCTATGGGTGGTGGTATTAATGTCAGTTCAGTTCCCAAAATCTTTGCTTTTCTGTTTGGGTCTTCCCTACAAATGCAGCACTTAGAGATCACATTGGTACTTGAGTAGTTCATTGTATCATAATTCAGTTCTTAAAGGTCTTTGTGGGTCCATTCCATATATATGTAGTTTGGGGGTGCAAACAAGACTTGTGCTGATTTGTAACAGAATTAGAGGAATCCCTCTTCTCATCAGCATCTCCCCTTTAATCTTTAGCTCTTGGTACTCCTTTCCCTAGTTTCTCTGGTCAGAGAGAGGTAGAATTGGGGGCGGGAGGTGGGGGTCTTTAGATGTCTTCAGGACAGTAGCAGCAGTGAAGCTTTGCAACTGGAATAGTCTTTGGAGCAGGATTAGGAGGAATAAACAGTTTTGAAAGAGTCTATATTTGATCATGTTATAGTCCAGTTATTAATCCAGTTTTATTAGCAGGAAGTTATGGGAATAGAGCAAGACATTACTAATTGGCTCTTGGTATTATTACTTAAGTTAGATTTAGTTATTCTGCATTTTATTTAGATAAATGCATAATCATATCTTATTCAAGTAGTTTGAAAGAGTATACATACACAATACACATACACACAATAAATGAAAGGCAAAAGTTTGAATAAAAAATGTTTTGAGGGCACCTGGGAGGATCAGTTGGTTGGCCATCTGACTCGTGATCTCAACTTGGGTCTTGGTTTTGCGGTTGTGAGTTTGGGCCCTGCATTGGGCTCTTCACTGGATGTGGAGCCTACCTAAGAAAAATAATAGGGGTGCCTTGGTGACTCAGTCAGTTAAGCGCCTGACTTTGGCTCAGGTCATGATTTCATAGTTCATGAGTTTGAGCCTTGCATTGGGCTCAATGCTGACAGTCCTAAGCCTGCTTGGGATTCTCTCTCTCCTTCTATATCTCTCTGCCCCTTTCCCACTTGTCCTTTTTTTCTCTTTCAAAATAAATAAACCTAACAAATTAAAAAAAAAGTGTTATGAAACCAAAAGAAGACATTAGCAAAAATGGCAGAAAAGGTAGCTTTCCCTCTACAACATGAGCTAAAATTCAAGAAAAGATAGAATAACTTTTTCAGAACTCTATAAAACAGTGAAAGATTTACAATGACCAAAGAAATGCTGAATCAAGAAAAAGATAACTTACTGGCAGGATTTTTTTTGGCATTCTTATTTACCTTTGCTTCCTGCGCAGCCCCAGCATGTTGGCAGTCATGAAGACAGCTGCCAACGTTCCCAATGTGGGATCCTGGTCCCTGGTTCTAGAAGGAAGAGAGAAGACCTATTCTCAAAGAATTGTTTTCGTGTGTTCTAATATGTCTGGGACTGCCTGAAAGACACTTGACTTGTTTCACCTAATTCAGAAGTCACTCAGGGCAGAGAAGAGCAGGCATTTCTCAGAAACCTTGTAAAGCAAATGAACAACTCACAGCTGCCTGTTTCAGAAGGTTATAGCTCAAGCAAACAATAGGGTGCTAAAGGCCTGGGAGTAAAAGCTGAAAAGAGAGTTTCTTTGGGAAATTATGGCATCCAAAAGTGTCCATGTATCCTGGGGAATATAGAAGGTCATATGCACGCCAAGGGCAGGATGCATACTCTGAAAAGACCTGAGAAGACCCCAAGCTTTCAATTGTGTAAGATCTCTAGTGTCAGTGAAAGTAGGAAGTGAAGACTAAGGGAGAGTTGTAAGCAGCCTTCTCCCTTCATCTCTCCCTGTCTCTCTTTTTCACCCCCCACCCACAGTCCCTGATATTTAAAAACATTTCTGTGTAAACACTAATGAAGACAACACAAATGAATGGAATACACACTGAGACATATATATATTTCATAAAAATATAGTTTAGAAAAGTAACTAGATGCACCTTGCTGGCTTAGTTGGTAGAACATGTGACTCTTGGTCTCATGGTTGTGAGTTTAAGCCACACATCGGGTATAGTAATTACCTAAAAAATATAAAACCTTAAAAAAAGAAAAAATAACTAAACGTACAGTTACAGCTGTAATCAACAAAAACAAATTCTGAGGAGGAAGAATCTGATTTCCAGAATTATCACATGGTAATATTCAAAATGTCAATTTTCAAGATAAAAAAGTATGAAGCATAAAAGAAGCAAGAAAACGTGACCTATTCACAGCAGAAATCAACAGAAACTTTCCCTGAGGAAATAGACATTGGACTTACTAGACATTTTATGTTGCCTGTGTTGTATGTGTTCAAAGAGGTAAATGAAGCCATGAAAAAAGAACTAAGGGAAATGCAGATAATTTCTAATCAAATAGAGGAAACAAATAAAGAGATGGAAATTATAAAAGGTAACCAAACAGAAATTCTGAAACTGAAAAGTGTAATAGCTGAAGAGAAAAACTTACTATAAGGTTCAAGTGCAGATTTGAGCAGGCAGAATAAAGAATTAATGAACTTGAAGATTGGTCAGTTTAAATTATCCAATCTGAGAGCAGATTTAAAAAAATAAAGAAAAATTAACAGAGTCTAAGAAAATCCTTTAAAATTTTTTGTTTGTTTATTTATTTATTTAGAAAAGGGAGAGGGAGAAGAAGGAGGAGGAGGAGGAGGAGGAGGAAGAGAGAGAGAGAGAGAGAGGGAAAATTCCAAGCAGGCTCCATGCTGTCAGTGCAGAGCCCAACACGGTGGGGCTCAAACTCACAAACTGTGAAATCATGACCTGAGCCAAGATCAAGAGTTGGATGGTTAACCAACTGAGCCAGCCAGGTGGTCCTAGGAGAATTCTTAGCCACTGTCAAGCATATCAACACATACATAATGGGAGTCCCAGGGAGAGAGAAGAGAATGAAAGAGCCAGAAAGAATAGTTGAATAATATAAAAACATGACAAGTTTGGAAAAAAAAAAAACACTTGAAACTATACATTTGAAAAGTCAGTAACTTCCAAGAGGAGAAGACTGTATCCCATTAATCACATTGTCAAAGCCAAAGGCAAGGAGAAAATCTTGAAAACAGCAAGAAAGAAGTGACTCACCGCAATCAAGGGAGCTTCAATTAGATTAAGAGCAGATTTTCATGAGAAACCACAAAAGCCAGAAATGTGATACTTTGAAAGTGCTGAAAGGAAAACAAAAGAAAAAATAAAACTGGTAACCAAGAATCTTCTATCATGCAAATTTATCCTTTAGAAATAAAGGAGAATAAGAAAATCCCAGATATATAAAAACTAATTTGTCACTCATATGTCTGTCCTAGAAGAAATGCTGAAGGGAATCCTTCAGGCTGAAATGAAAAAACAGTAGACAGTAACTCAAAGACATTCAAAGAAAGGAAGAACTCCAATAAAGATACCGTGTAGGTAAACATAAAATACAATATTGCTGTATCTTTGGTTCATCACTTCTTTCTTAGTTTCCTATATGATCTAAAAGACAAGTCCATAAAGCAATAATTACAAATCTATGCTAATAGGTACACAATATAGAAAGATGTAAATTGTGACAACACCAAAAAAGGATGAAGCTGTATGGAAGCAGAGATTTTTGTATAATATTAATATATTAATACATATTTGTATATATATTAATGAATATATATATTTAAATGTTTTTTAAAATTTATTTTTGAGAGAAAGAGAGAGTGTGAACAGTGAAGGGGCAGAGAGAGAGAGAGGGAGACACAGAATCAGAAGCTGGCTCCAGGCTCTGAGCTGTCAGCACAGAGCCCGATGTGGGGCTCAAATCCACAGACCATGAGATCATGACCTGAGCTAGAGTTGAATTCTTAACCAACTGAGCCACCCAGGCGACCCCCCGGGGGCCCATCTTATCAGTTCCCCAGAGTTGCGTGGCTGGAGGCAGGCTAAAGACCAGAATAGAGGCCATCCAGTCTGGCACCCACCTAGTCCTGTCCAGAGCAGAGTTACAAAAGTTTACTCTTCAATTCATAGAATAGTTTTATTTTAGGATTATTCAAAGAGCATCTCTCAATTTATTGACTTAACTCTTGTTTGTTTGTACTTCATTCTCATTACTGTTTCCCGCCTCCCCATAGGGAACTCCTTAAATGTGTTTTAGACATATATTAACTATACCTAGACACATTTGTGTTAAACATACATGTTATTTTCCCAGGTCTGTGTTCTTGATTAATCTGAATTATTTTGTGATCTGTGTCCCATTTTGTTTTTTATCATCTTTTAACCCATTTTTTTTTAAAAGATCTACATAGGTAGTTCCACTTTCATGCATCTAATGGGTTGCACATATATCAAGATGCACATTTAGCACATTTTTGCATATTCATCTTTTGACTGGCAGAAAATTAGAATATCTCCAAATCTCTGCTACTACAGACAAGGATGATGAGTGTTATTACTCAAGTCCCTACATAGACCTGTTGCAAAACTTTCTCTGGACTTTATAACTCAGAGTTTGGCTGCCAAGTCAGAGACTTAGGCGTGCTTACCTACTAACCTCTGGGAAGACTGTACCAATTTCATGCTACTACTGTAATATTGTTTCCCCTCAAAAAAAACCCCTCAAACTCAATATTATATATAACATATATTATGATATATATTATAGAATACTTCATAATATATTATGTAATATATATAACATGTATTATAATATATATAACATATATTATACACTATATATTATATTAATTATATGTATATATATATAAATTTATTTGAGAGAGAAAGAGAGAGAGCATGCAGGGGAGAGGAGCAGAGGCAGAGAGAGAGAGGGAATCCCAGTCAGGCTCCATGCTCATGCTCAGTGCAGAACCTGACATGGGGCTCGATCCCCTGACCCTGAGAGCATGATCTGTGCTGAAATGGGTCAGAAGCTCAACCAGTTGAGCCACCCACACGCCCCAATATTATAGACTCTAATTTTTGCTACTATGATGGGTATAAAATGTTAACCCATTTTTGTTTTAACTATAATGACTCTATTAAATGTCTCTCCACTTTTAGTTTCTCTGTATAAACATATTGCCCTCGCAAATTTTCCCTTGTAAGATACTTATTTAGATGTGTTATTCACTTCTCTCTAGGTTCACTGGTCTTCTTGTTGATATGCAGGCATTCTTTATCTACTTGAACTCAATCTCAGTAATGTCATCTCTAATCTTAGATGTCCCAACTAATCATCTGTCTGTGAATTTTATTTATAGTGACGTCTGTTGAATTTTCTATTTTAATGTGGTCAAACTCATCTATCTTTATTTATTTATTTAATCTTTATTTGTTTTTATAGCTTATGTTTTGGGCCTTATATTAGAGGGAATCTCCATGGAAATCCAAGGCACAGAGTTATTCTTCTATATTTTTATCTATTGACTTTGGAATTTTAGCTTTTGCATTTAGGTCTTTATTCACTGGAAGATCACCTTTGTGGCAGGGATTCAGTATTATTTTTATTGTTTTTAAATTGAAGTCAGTTTTTCACCTGCTCGATAGCCTATTCTTCTTCTCTTGACTTGGGTCAACTTTGACATTTATCAAGCTCATATAGTGAATTGGAGTTTTTTTCCCTAAACTCTATGTGGTATTCCTTTTGCCTTTTCTTCCCCCCTTTCTGTAAAGGATCTAGGTTTCTGTTTGTTTTGCTTTAACCTCCAGGTTTAGAGCATACCATGATTGTTGGGTAGGACAAACAAACCTCATTCATTTTTGATCTTCTCAAAATTTCAAAACTGGCCTGGCAATTCTTAGGTTTTTGTTCTTCCAAATGTATTTTCAAATAAATTTGTTGAGTTCTTCAAAAATTCTTTTCTTATATATTTTGGAATATGTTTGTTGATGGCCTGAAAGTTTCTCCTAGCATTTTGTTTGAAATTGCACTGAATTCACAGACTAAATTTAGGGAAGACTGATATTTTTGTTATATTAAGTCATCACATTCATGAATGTGGTATATCTCTTTATTTATTCAGGTCTTTTACTTTGTTTTTCAGTTGGGTTTTACTATTTTGTCATAAAGGTCTTAAGCATTTTCTGTTAAGGTTAATTCTTAGATATTTTTACCAGTAAGGGTTCAACCTGTAGGACATGTTTATATGTATATAGTTTATTACAAGGAGTTGTCTTGCACTGTTGATTATACAAGCTGGCTAAGCAAGTCCAAAATCCACAGGGTAGGCTTTCAGGAAGGAAAAAAGTATGGTCATGGGCAAGTTGGAATTCATGGGTAGAGCCTGAAGATATTATGTACAAGTGACAAGTGTCCTTTCTGTCTCTCTCCCCTCTCCTTTCTCTCTCTCTTCTCAGACTGGTTTTCAAGACTATCAATTGATTGAATCAGGCCTGCCCAAATTTTCAAGGATAATATCGTTACTTAAAGTCAGTTGATTATGGACTTCAATCATATCTTTAAATTCATGACAAGATCTAAATTAGTGTTTGATTAAATAACTGTGGACTATCGTCCAGCCAAATTGATACATTGGCAAAACCATTTACAATAAGGTTTGGTTGCTAATTTAATAGTATATTTTGTATTTTGTTTTCTATTTGATTATTGATAATATAAAAGAACTATATTGATTTTTATATGATAATACTGTATCTAAATCATTTTCTTAATCCTCATATTCTAATAGTTGGTCTGTGAATTCACTTTGGCATTTTATGTTGATGATAATATCATTTACAAGTAGTTTCATTTGATCATAGTATCTGCAAACAATTGTAGTTATTACAATTCTTCATTCTTTTTCTTGTCTTATAACATTGGCCAATGTACCCAGTGATATATTGAGTGGTGGTAAGGATAGCAAAAGTGTCCTTGATCTTCTCTGACATTAGTGTATGTCTAAAATTCCACCACAAATAGATTGCTTTTTTTTTTTTTTTAAGTTATGGTGTAAATTCATCATATTAAGGATGTTTCCTTCTATTCCTAGTTTACTGAATATTACTTTCTTTTATTGTAAATAAAATTTGAATTTTATGAAATGCTTCTTCGTTTAGAAAATTATAACAGCTCACTGGTGTGTGACTTACACATAGGCATTTGTTAATGTTAAATACTTGTGTCTCTGTAATAAACAAACCCGAGCTTATTATTATTTCTTTTAGTATAGTTGACACAAAATGTTTTATTAGTTTCAGGTGTATAACATAGTGACTCAGTTTTTCTCTGTGTTCAAGTGTAGCTACCATCTGTTACCATGCAATGCTATTATATGTAAACTATTGGCTGTATTCCTTATGCTGTACCTTTTATTCCCATGACCTTTTTATTCCATAACTAGAAGTCTGTATCTTTCACTCCCTTTCATCCATTTTGGCCATCCCTCTACCCCTCTCCCTCTGAAAGCCGCCAGTCTGTCTTTGTATTCTAGGTCTCTTTTAAACCTTAGCTTCTTATGATGTATTATATTTTTACTCTGCTAGTTTAGTTGGTTAGCAAATATCTTTTTTAATGATTTGTATCTATATTCATAAGGAAAACAGGCTTATAATTCCTTTTTATTTTCTAGCCTTGTTTTATTTTGAATTTAAAGTTACTCTAACTTTGTAAAATATTTCGTGCAACTTCCCTTCTTTTCCTATTATCTGAAACGACTTTATAAGATAGGGGTTTTTGTTCTTTCAACTTTGGCAGAACTCTCTAGTAATATTTTCTGGGCCGGGGCTATTTGTGGTTCCATTTTGTGGTAATTTGTCACATAATAAGTAGGAAAGCATCTTTCTTTTACATTGGATTGTTAATCAATGTTAATTGTATAATTTTACAAAGGGGACAAGATACCTTTAACTTTATTTAAACTAATATTTAAGAGAGTAATTATGCCACTTGACACACTTCTGGGTGTGTCTATATAATAGATTAGGCAGAAATGGGATCCATGTAGAATGCTACTAAGGTCAGAGTGAGTGTGTTGCATCTGAAGCTCCCTCACCCTCTCTATGCTTCTTACTTTCTAGGACATACGGGCCGGTTATTAAAGTCTCTGTGCTTCACCAGTCTTTCCTTCCTGTTGCTTCACATCATTTTCCACATCACGTTGGCCAGCCTGGAAGCTCAACACCGTATTGGACCTGCTTACAACTGTGAGTATTATCGTGTTTTTTTCTTCATATTATGTATGAATAAAGCAATGCACTATAATACCTATAGAAATCTGTACAGCAATTACATCATGAAATCCATGATCATTTGTGGTCATTTGGCAATCCTGTACTAGAAATACATATAAAGGAACTGCCATGGAAAATTACAAGCAAATTAATTAATGCAAATTAAACATTAAAGCTAATTAATTAATTAATTAATGTTCAACAAAAATTAGGTATTAGGCCCCTATTCATGTATAAGACATTATTACTGGGCTTAGTCTAAAAAATCAAGATATATTTATATATATATGTATATATATATATACACACACACGCACACAAACACATACCTACACATACACATATATATGGTGACTATATGTGTGTGTATATACATATACATATACATACATATATGTATACACTACATACATATATATGTATGTATATATATGTGTATATATATATATATATAGTCCCTGGAACATATGGTACAGCTAGTAAGAAAAGACATGTACAGTTTCTAACATGATTAACGTGAGTACAAAAATTGAATAACATATGACTGTGACCTCAGTCCTATTCTACAGCATAATATAAGATTTCATATATCTCTATGGGAAAAATGTAATGACAGTTTCTTTTCTTAAGTGGGAGTGTTTTACTGTTATTCACAGGGAAATAGTATGTCTTACATGCATTATATTTTGAAATTATGATCTGAAAAAGTCAACATGTATATTCTTCATCTAGGTAACATCATCTTTCCAAAATAAAGTGCTATCAGGTAAATTTGACTTCAGTTTTTAAGGATGTGTGATTGCCATTTGAAAAAACAGAATCATTTCAAGTAGACAGAACACATTCCACCTGTTTTAAGTTAGGCCTAAAGAAATTCTGAGATATTTGAAATAGATTATAATAACAGTTTTTTAAATTGTCAGTTTTTCTTTGAGGAACCTATTTGTGGGGTTTAAACTTCCTGATTTTTCATAAAGGCAAGCACAAATGATATGAAGTAAACCTATCCTTCCCTGTCAAATAAAAAAAAAGATCAAAATTCTTCATGAATCAAAGATTGTTAACATAAGTATAGTGAGATATTCTCCAGTAAAATCCATATTTATAAATTATTCCATATCCTTCACCATCTAACTTTTAGAAATCTCCAGTTCACAGATCTAAAGTTAGTATTAATTTTGGCCATTTTATTGAATTCAGAATTCACTGGATACCAATGCCTATCAAAATGGTTTTGATTTAAAAACCTATGATTGAATGGGGCGCCCGGGTGGCTTAGTCGGTTAAGCGTCCGACTTGCGCTCAGGTCATGACCTCGCGGTTCGTGGGTTCGGGCCCCGCGTCAGGCTCTGTGCTGACTGCCAGCTCGGAGCCTGGAGCCTATTTCAGAGTCTGTGTCTCCCTCTCTCTCTGACCCTCCCCTGCTCACGCTGTCTCTCTCTGTCTCCTAGAAATAAATAAAACATTAAAAAAAAATAAAAAAAAAAACCTATGATTGAAGATCTAGTTATTGTTTTACAAATTGAGATATAATCCATATATATATGCCATAAAATTCACCTATGTAGTGAATACAGGTCAGTGGTTTTTGGACTGTGTAGCCATCACTGCTATCTGATTCCAGAACATTTTCATCACCCCAAAGAGAACCCCCTCATCCATGGGACAGTTATTCCTCATTCCCTTTCCACCCAGCCCTAAGTTACTTTCTGCCTCTGTTAGATCTACCTGTTCTAGAAATTTCATCTAAACAGGATGATGTGTCTGGCTTTCTTCACTTAGCATGATGATTTCATGGTTCATCCATGTTGTAGCACGTATTGCTGTTTCGTTTCTCTTCAGGCTGAAGAATATTCCATTGTTAACACATGTTTTTACTGTTTGGTAAAAGTCAGCTCTTTATTCAAAACTTGAAAAAATGAAATGTTTAAGTACTGACACTTTAGTTCCTTTAGTTATGCTATAATGATAAAAAGCATTTATTACATTTGGCTAGGTTCGAATCTTTTTGGACTTAGGAGAAATGTCAGCAGCAGTACTTTCTCATGCGTGTCAATCACAAATCCTTTGGAGACTTGTTGTGAAGGCATTTGTTCGATCATAAGGAAGGTTGTCTGAATAAAAGGCTGTTTCTTGAATAATGAGTTATCCATCACTGGAAGTATTTAATCACAGGATAGATTACAACTCATCAGATTTTTAAAATTTGAGTTTATAAATATCTTGCCCATTTCTACAAATGAATGTAGATGCTGAGTGATATTGTGGAAACAACTGTACTGAAGGGTATCTAGATTGGGAAGTGCAATTCATCATTTCTTCTGACCCAGAGTCTAGGCATTTCTATTTTTTGCTCAAAGTAATGATTTGCCACAATTCTACAAAAGTCAAAATACAGATGAATATGAAATGTTAAAACAGTATTCTCCTTTCCAAATTTATAAATGTATTTACTCTATGCATGGCCTCCCTTATGAGGTATAGACAGAGACAGACATTCAGGAAGACCTACAGACTTACACACACACACACACACACACACACACACACACACACACACACACAGGAATTTGTTCTTCCCTTGTCTCCTCCTTCCCAGGCAAGGATCCAAATCACCAGGATCCTTGGGATGGGTCCTGCATTAATGCCATGAAGAAGTCTGTACTTCTCAGTGCAGAAGGTGTGGAGGCCACCTTTCGTATAGTCATATAGTCATGCTCTTGACATAGCATTCTGTACAACTAAACCTTGAATTAGCTCTGCCTTTCCTAACCTCACATCCTAAATATTTGGGCTTGTAGATACCAAGATATTTGCATGTGGCTCTTGGAGATATTTTTATTCATGCACAATTGCCCTCTGTTGTCATTGTTCGCTGCAGTGTAACTTGAACATGTCCTGATCTCACATCCTGCCCCCCTCCCTTTTTTGACGTCCCCATGTAAAAGCGCTATTCTGTTCCATAAAGAGCTGATATAATGGAAGTCCTAACAATAAACTTTATTTCTACCACATTAAATTCTAATGTGAAGTTTGTTCCTACAAAAGTTAACATTCCAATTAGCAGTTGCTATATTTTTGATGAGGTGACCAACAGAGAAGGGATGTGCTAAAGACTGCATTAGAAAGAGGAATTTTAACCCTTTACTTTCAGTCATTGGCACCTTGAAAGTGAGCTTACAGAAATCGTTAATTTCTTCTGAAAAATGAGTGATGCATGTAACAGCGTTGGCTCATCGGGTGTTAAAGATTTTTTGCGTCCAGTTTCGTGTGTAGCATTTAAAAGCACTGCATTCTTGAAAAGGGATAAAAGGGACGGGCCAGCAAACTCCAGAGCTTTGCAAACTAGGTTAGTCCAAGATTGACACAGACCAGGTTTTCAGCCTCGAGCATTTTTTAATGATCAAGTTATATAAACCCCAGAAAATACTGTTAGAGTGGGTAATGGAAACACTGACTTTAATTTAGAGTTGACTTCACTTCAGTAATGTTATTGTTCCTTGACCGTCAATTTGGAGTTTCGATTACACCATCAGAGTTGTAAACACAAACCCAGCTAGTTTGATATCCCACATTTGAAGGGTAACCCTTTTTTGGCATCTGTAGATGCAAAGCAGCAAAATTTCAAACAGAAAGACAAAAAGTCTTGGCCAGCCTTGCTGTGCATTTTGAATACTTTCTCTCTGTTCAAGACATTGGTAAGTGAAAATGCAGTAACCCACACAGGTCAGATTTCCCAATCATATTCAAATTCAAGACCACCGAGTGCTCATTTATATGTGTTTAATTTTGTTTTCCTTCCTATTCCTCTCCCCATTTGAAACTCATATACCCTTACCCTCATTATAGCAAAAGCTCCCAGGATCCCTCAGGAATCTAAGACACATGTCTGGGGGACAACAGTAGCATTTATAAATATTGAGTCATTGAAAGTTCTCGTTCCCCTGGAGCCCTGTGAATATTAACTGGCAGTAGTAAAGAGTTTTTCAAACCAGCCTATTTAGTTTCTGACTAGCTGGCAGGTTTGTTAAAGGTGCCATTGTGCAGACCTGAAACTTAACCCTCTCACCCCCTCTTTCACTCCTCTTTCTTCATTTCCAAAATGGTGCTTATAGGTGAGTGAGGAAATCTATGGGGCAGGGTGGGGGACCCTCTGTAAATTTCCCTCAAACACGTGTTGTGCCGCTTACTAAAATATTTTCATTCCATCAAACCTATATTATTTAAATAAATGTAAACCCGGTTTCAATTATGTCATTACAGATTCCATAGAAGTAGTTTGTTTGACTCACTGGTGGATGTGTGGCAACGTTAGTGAAATTTCAAGGCCAGTCTGGATTCTTGTGCTGTGCTAAAGTGTGTTATTGATTGAAAGGAACTTTTGAGTTCAACACTCTGAAGGAGAAATCAGTGGTGATAATAGGTGCTATTTGTAGAGCGCTTACTAACTGGCAGGCCCCAGGGATCATTAGATTCCTTTTCTAATTAATGATTCCTTTTTCTTATTACAGATGAGCACAGATATCCTAAGTAGGGCACTCCATACACACGACCCTGTTCCATTCTCTGAGCAAGTCTTTAGGGTGGCTCAGGCTGTGCAGATGGCCAGCTATGCATTGCCTGTGGGCACCCCCTGAGGAGGTGAGTGGTAGTGCCATCCACTCCAGGCTCTGAGTGCCAGGTTGGCAGCCTCTTCTAGGTTGGAGTAAGCTGGACACAGGGGATCATTTTATTCCTACAAAGGCCAAGCCTTGCCCCAGTGGGGCTGTGCCTTTTATGAGCTGTCTTCCCCAAGGTAATGCCTTCCTTTTGTATACGTGCAGTGCCTGTCTGCTGGTGGCACTGAGGTAGGGATGAGGCTAATGACAGATGAGGCGAGGGTAAGGGTAGCATTGAGCATGACGACGAAGAAATGAGCTCTGGAAGAGCAAGTGAGTCATCCAAGCTGCCACACGTCTGAACTGGGATCTGAGCACTGACCTACCTGGCTTTCCACCCTCTTCCCTTCTTTTTTTTTTCTTAATGTATTTATTTGTGGAGGAAGAGGTAGAGAGAGGGAGGGAGAGAATTCCAGGCAGGCTCCATGCTGCCAATGCATAGCCCGATGTCGGGCTTAGACTCAGGAACTGTAAGATCATGACCTGAGCCAAAGCCAAGAGTTGGACACTTAAGTGACTGAGCTACCCAGGCATGCCAATCCGCTTTCCCTCTATTTGGGGAGCTCCTTATTCACCATATGTTTAGGATTGTGTCCTCCATTGCACTTCCTAAGACTTTAGAGTAGCCTAGTTTCAAAGATCTACATATGTTTCTGGTATGTCTTTACAATATTTCCTTTGCTTTGTTCGATTGAAGCATTCACAGTTAGAGTCTTTCACCCTGAGGGACACAGCACTCAGATCAGCTCCTTTGGCAGTGGGGAGCATTTAGAGTTCTGATTTTTCACATGAAGAGCACAGGAAACTAGGCTTAGAAGCCCATTGATCAAGAGGTTATTATAGGCCTTAATAGTACTTTATCCTGATGCTCATCTGTCCCCAAAACATATAAGGGTCCCTGTGCTGAGACCCAATGTATGATACATTAGCATGTAACAAGAACACTAAGGGACAGATGTGGGCCTGACAATTTGCATCTCAATGGCTGTGGGGTGGATGCATGGAATGAGCCACTCTTGTAGACATTCTGCATTTTGGTGCCAGTGTTGACTTGTCTCTTGGTGCGCATAGACAAAAACACCATCGTTAATCATGCTCATCATTAATCGTGTTAATTGAAGATAGACCCTTAGATTTGCAGAGTCATCTGATGAGTCCATCCTTGTAGAAGTAATCTCTGTGGGTAGTCTTTATCTTCCACGTTTGACACAGTACTGTGGAGGAAAGAGGGAATATTGGTGAAGTGGGAGACAAAATATGTAAAAGGAAACTATCACTATGCTTGCTTTACAAGTAATTTTTGAAGTCACTTCCTGCCACTTGCTTTTCATGGAAGTTAGCCTGGAGTCCCCAAGAGGCAGCATCTGGGAGAGCATTGGTTTTCCTCCTTCTTCTCTTCTTCTCTCCCCTGATAGCTTTGTGAATCGACCAACTGCTTCTCAGTACAGCAATTAAAAAGAAAAACCCTAGACCAACTTAGAATTCCCTGGTCATTTGTGCCACGATGAGGGTACTGGTCTAATTTTCTCTTAACTAAAATAGTCTAAAAGCATCTGGATCATACATATACCTTCCGATCACATTTATTATAAGCTCAATTAGCCTTAGGTATTATTTCCTCCAGACCCTGGTAATTGAGGCGGCTTGCTTTTTCCATCCCCTGAAACACTTAGGCACGTGCCAGCCTGTGATAGAGCCTGGCACTCAGGTCTGTGGGCAAAGAAGGCTGTTCCAGTCTAAGACTAATTTATGATCCATACTCTAGATGGGAAGCAATGCTGAAAGAGAACTCTGGCAACCTGAGATTTGACGGTGTGTACTTTCTTGGAATAACTAATACATTCAGTTTTTACTGCCGAAAGTCAGAATTCTACAGGCAAGAGGAAGGATTGAGAGGGTGGCACCATGTGGAAGACAAACCTTATCAGGACGAAAATCTCTTAGGCCAGTACCTTGTTGATACCCTGATTTCTTTTGGACTAATAGTCATGCAGTGATGTTCGTTTACATAGTGTTTTTCAAATAGAGTATTCATTTTACTGTGAGAAATGCTTGGCATGAGAATCGTGTTTACGATTCAATATAGGAGCTAATGCAGGATCTTATGTGACAGTAGGCAAGTTACTAATCTCTGTGCCTCAGTGTCCTTGACTGTAAATGTAAGAGGCTGCTATTTCAAGCATTGTCGTGGCAGTGGAGTTAATCCAGGCCATGCCTTTAGAACAGTGCCCGGCCCACAGCGAGTACTCTTAAGTATAAGCTACTATGACTGTTGTCATTATCACCAGAGGAGTCATATTTCTTGCCCAGGGTTATGCACAATTACAAGGTAGCAGAAACTTCTCAGAACTGAATCCCGCCTCCAAATTATACACAGTCACATGGATGAACCTTCAAAAGTATGAAATGTGAGAAACTTACATGATACCAAATAATTCTCTATTCCAATCTTTATCTTAATTTCCTACTAATTCTGTGATATTTGGGTTGATACTACTATATCCTGTGTGGTCGAAACGATGGCAAATAGGGTGAAATGGCACTCGTTGGAAGGTGTCAGTGACACGTTATATTTAGTGACCCTTCAGTCTCTGTCAATACTTTTTTTTTCCCTCTTCTTCAAGGGCTCCTCTCCCATTGAGAACTCCCATGCCACCTGCCCCATGGCTACACTGCTGGGTCTGGCCTGGATTTGTGAATACATAAGAGCCCTCTCCTCATTCCTTCCCTGCCCTGAACCTTGTCACCACCCCATACCCTCCAGCATAGAGGAATAAATACGAACATATTCACTGTTTATTACCTTTTCTATGTTATACAATTTTAGACAAAACAAAGGATGAAAATGTTAGGAAGAGAAATGCTATTTTTTTTTTTTTTTTTGGCAAACTAAACTAACACTTTACTCATATTGTCTCACTTAAATCTTCCTATGTCTTTTAAAACAAAGTGGCTCTTACTACCATGTTACTGCCAGGGATGCGAGGACCAGAGGCGGAGACTGTCTAATGTTAGGTCACTCAATTAATGGCTGAGCCAGAATTCAAACTGAGGTCTTTTGGACTCCACAGGCCATATTATTTCTAGTGTGCTATGCAGCCTTGTAAGTGTGTGGGTAAAACTTTATGGAGAAATGGGGCTTTGGTTAATTAGATTTTGAGAAATAGATAAAACTAGGATACACACTTTTTGGAGGATCCACTGAGGGAGAGGATAATTAACTGGACATCCGCTAAGTAGAGCATTAATGGTTGGTAGTATGTTTAACTTGGTAAATATTGGCCTTTAAGAATATCTTCACCCCCAAGAGTGAACAATGTGGATCTACAAGGGCTTTCTGGTTGGGTGCGTGGATGCACGTTTGCCATGGGGGATGTGTGTTTCTGGTCCTCCCTGATCCACTGCCCCTGTGTGTATCACCTCATGTGGGTCCTCTGTCACTCCCTAACAAGGAGGCCTTCTGGTCTGAGTGGTTTTAATCTGTATTCATCAAGCCTGAGAAAATTGGAGGTGTTGTTTGTTTGTTTTTTCCTGAAGAGGTAAATCAATCAATAAATCAGTAAGAATATGTGAGATGCCTTTCGATGCGTAGACATCTACTTCTCTGAAATGTGGACCTCTGAGACCCAGGGTCCTGAGGCAGTTTCCAGAATGACACATAATATAGTTTAATCTTTTCTTTTGAAGACAACAGTCTTCCAAACATTTGAAGGCAGCTATGATACCACATTTAAGTATTTGTTCCAGATCCATCCTGGGTCCCTCCCCTCTGCTGTATGCTCAGTTCCTCAGTGTCTCCTTTGGCTGATTAGATAAGAAAGCCTCAGTGTCTTATCAGGTGGGGAAACTGTGGCTTCAGTGTCCAGAAACTGATAACAGATACCATAGGACTGTGACTTTACTTGTTCTCGAAACTGTCCTTTTTCCCATCAGCTAAACATGTGGGTCTGTCATAGATTGTATATTTGCCATGTAGATCTTTTCTTACTTAAAATATCAGATCTATTTCTTGTGAGTCCAACTTCCAATTTCCTTAAGGCAGATATGCCCCCACCATTGATTTGGGATTTTGATTCTACTTGAGTAGAACTCTTTCCTTACTGTATGCCATCCTCTTCTTCAGTGAAGTAAAATGTGTGTCTCTCCTGACATGGATCAAGCATACCAGTAAGTCTTATTTTCCTCAGTCTTGCTTCTGCCTCACCATATCTCACATCCCGTTCCTTCTTCATCTTGTTTTCTTTAAAATAGCTTCCTTTCATCCTTTTCTAAGTTCTGAGTTTTGCTCTAAATCAGTACTGGCAATAGCTGCAATGTACACTTGCCCCTTATAGGCCAGGCATAGTTTTTGCGTCATATCTCAATTCCGCATACTTTTTTTTTTTTTTTTTTTTTTTTTGCCTACTATCATTTTAATGCCCACAGGATCCATACCTTTGTTTTTTTTTACTCTGGTATTGGTAATCTGTACCTTTGATTTTTTTTTTTTACAAATAGTTTATTATCAAATTGGTTTCCATAAAACACCCAGTGCTCATCCCCACAAGTGCCCTCCTCCATGCCCATCTCCCGCCTCAAACCCCACATCCATCAGTCCTCAGTTTGTTTCTCAGCATTCAAGACTCTCTCATGGTTTGCTTCTCTCCCTTTCCCCCACCATTTCCCCCCTTTTTCTCCCCCATGGTCCTCAGTTAAGTTCCTCCTAATCCTCCTATACGTGCAAACATATGATATTTGTTCTTCTCTGCCT